>NC_089537.1:13968381-14270325 GCF_963924715.1 Thunnus thynnus
TTCTACAGCTCTGCACTGATTCCACCGGTACACAGTAACACAATCCAGACTTTCTGGTAAATGTAACCTACTAGAAAAATTGAACCTGATGCTAACCGCCAATGAAATTATGACCTCTGATTGCTGCTGCGCCACACACCAACACAGCCCCGGGGCCAGTCAGCCAGCCAGCCGGCAAAAGAGCGCAGGAGAAAGCAGACTAAAAATCTGTTATTAGTTTTCCATTTATAGGAGCGCTCTAGTGCCTCCCCCTTCCTCCCCTCTCCCCGCCCCCTCAGCCAACTTGAAATGTGAGGGACTCCTGCCTTGGCATTCAGATCAACACATTTCATATGGGGCACAGGAGAGACAGGCTAGCTGAGCCTCTTTTGACTAAAACTTGGGACAGCTAGCAATTTTGCCAAAAGGAGGTTGAGCAATAGTCTTGTTAAGAGCAAAAGGCTTTGAAATGAATGAGACATCAACCTCTTAATTTGTTTCAGTCATTCCTAATCTAGAATTAATAACACAGAGACTATCTGATATCTCTATGAAGTAGTTTAAAGAATTTCTCTGGTTTGAAATTGGTCGCATAACTGCCAAAAAGGTTCTCACCTGTTTAAAGTTATGTGAAAAATAATAATTTCACATGGAAATTGAAACTTGAGTGAGAGAATTCCCCCCCGGTTTCAAGTATGAAAAATCCTTCCCGAATTTTTAAGCTTTTTAATTAAGTTTCATCCGGCTGTTAAGACACCCAAACACAGAAAGGACTTCCTTGTTTTAAGTCAATCTAACTGAGGCCAAATGCTGACGTTATTGCATTCCTCTCTAATGCTAGAGCAGGGTAAGGGTAAGGGCTTTGGACCGTAAACCTTTTTTATTTTACTGGTTCCCCTCTGAACAAATTTTTCATCTCCCTGGATTTGTGGGGAGAGGGAGGGGAGAGCGACGTGAGGAAAAACTCAAACCAGCTGTTCTTTAACAGAATTAAAATCTTGACCCCCAACCCCAGCTCTAATGCAGCCATTCTCTCGCCAAGCCTCTCCCAGCAAGCACTGAGATCCAAAGAGGAAAAGACTTTGACCCTGTGACCCTTTCCCCTCCTCTCCGGGGCTCCTGCACCCCGATAAGGGGGTGGAAGGGAAGAGAGGTGGAGACGGAGGAGAGCAGCGGGTAAAGGCTGGGGGAGACAGCCCAAACTGACCTCACATGGAGCGGGCTCTGAGCCCTGCGTTCCAGAAGATGGACTGCCAATTGGAGATGGGGTGTAGGCGGGGGCTCATAGCTCTGTTGGCCTAATCTGTTTCCAGACACTCACCAGCAGATCTTTAATAGTTGAAGAAAGCAGCAATTTGTCCCAGCTTGAGGATTTGCTGCCAACAGACTTGTGGATAATTTATGTTCACAAATTATCCAAAAATTTTCCTCAGAAGAAAACCCAAGCCAGAAGTATTAGTGTGCGTAATTCCTTTAGTAGTGGTGGCATGTCTGTTTGTTTAGGAAAACAAAAACAGCTCCCTGGGTTAAGTACCTCATAAAGCCTCCATTCAGAGACCTCCCATTCTGGTGCAAGTGACTGGAATGCTTCTATTATCCTTTAATTACCCACTAATAAATCAGACACAATCAGCTAACTGCAAAAGCTCCTGCCACCTCTTTTACTTTGGGCACAGGTCCATTCAGTTCCACTCATTTGGTATACCATTGCTTAATTGTATGCTGTCCCCTGGTACCTTGTTAAATAACAATAGTTCCTCATATTTGTTCTTCCCATGTAATGTGTTTCTTTCAGAGTCTGACAGCCAGCAGGGATCAAAGCAGATATTTGAGAACAATATTACTCAGCATGTTAATTATGGGTCTGCCAGATCCAAACTCCAACATGACTCTAAACACATAAATATGTCTCAGTAATTAGGCCTAACAGAGGCCATTATAACTGCTGCCTGATTATGAATGATTTTTTATGGACTTGTCCAGATCCTCAAAACTAACAAACACATCAAACCTCAATGAATGTAAAGTGATAAAATTCAAAAGGCCTGAAAAAATACAGGGGTTGGGTCCATCTCACCAAGCTGCTTATTTGCAGTTTGAATGCACTATGTTTACATAGCTTTGTAATTATGTAGATATTTCGACAATTAATTAACAGCTAAACGGGGCTCACAGAAGTTTGGATGTGTGTGTGTGTGTGTGTATGTGTGCATTGACTGAGAATTAGGGGGTTGCTGGAAGAATGCACAGACCCCAACAGTTACTGTTCCCAGCTGGGGCTGGCATAAACCTCTGCGCTGGCTCCCTGGGAGGACTGGGAAAGCTAACAGAGGAGGTGGCTGTGGGTAATGTCGTGCAGTAACCCTTACACATACTCATTAGGAGCCACTTCTGAAGGCCACGTAAACACCACGGAGCCATAGATGGTGCAGGTTCAAGTCGGTTTAGTACAGTCGTATAGTTGACATGGACAAGATGGAAAGAAACACGGTGGGGCGGTGAATTTTACTAACTGACGGACTTGCTGACAAACTCAGTGGCATTCTAGCATATTTGCATGGGTGAATGCTGAATTGCCAAAGAAATAGAATTGCTCTGAAAATGCATACTGAGTATACAAAATACAAATAACATACAAATAAAAGAAAATAAAAAGTAATGTGTCTCAAAAGTTTTGATGTAATTTTCAGTTTAATTAGTGTTAAGATTTATTAGTGTTATGATTAAATAGCTCACTTGCAGGACTTGATGGAAAGAATTCATAAGCACAGAAAGTTAGTGTCATTGAGTCTTTCAAAAGCTCAAAAGGAAAAAAAAAATAACACTGCTATTATGTTGTTTGTAGAACACTACTGATAGACTGACAAATCTTTATGATGGTGGCAGTTGAGAGGCAGTCTGAGAATTTCTTAGAACCTTTTGAACATCTCTTTTCCATCGAATCCCCCCATTCTCCCCTCACCGAGCAAACAGTGGTCTCTCTAAAACCTACAATCACCGCTAACTCACACCAGATGTTCCTACTGTACTCAAGAGTGAAGAGCCTCCACCAGAAGCCATCGCAATTACTCCTTATGCAAACACTATGTCTTTCTGTTAAATTCATCAGCAACATATTTTCTTTTATCTCAGTCCATTCAGCTACCAGATAATCCTTATCTGTAACAGAAAGATGAAAACACCAAAATATGTGCAACAATTGAAGACAGGATGCTTCTGCCTCAGAAGGAATCCATCTCTACATCATTCACTCTCTCTTCCTCTCCCTATCTCTGTCTTTCTGTCTGCTGAAAACTTTTCACCGGGGAGGAAGCTATCAGAGCCCTCTTTGTTCCCTTGGCATCTGTCATTAAGCAATCAGCAATGACGGCCTGAGTCTTCCTGTAGCCCTGGAAAGAGCTCAGAGTGGTGACTGCAACCGTCAGAGGCAGGGAGACGAAAGAGGGGGCTGCTCAGCAATGTTACCAAAACACAGAAATGGCCACACTATCTAAACTAACTCTTAGACCTGTTTTTCCCATGAAGGTCTAGTTCACTGCAACATAGACACTGTCCACTTTCTGGATACAAGCTGCCCCCACTCGCCTCCTCTCTCATCTTCTCTCTCAGGTGAGCTGTGTGTGCGTTGGGTGGGGGTGGGTGGTCAAAACCACAGTGTGAGCGATAACAGCCATCATCACAGCATCCCTTGTGACCCTACAGGCTAAAACCATGTGAAAAAGACTCATCCATGGTTCGCAGGTTCTCAATACCGCCACTCCACCGGCAGAGGCTGTCATCCCCCCTGCGGTCTGTGACCCCCAGCAACTTCCTTCTCTGTTCCCACCACAGGCACCCCTGTCTGGGGGGAAAGGAGGGAGGGTGCAGAGGGGAGGGGGCGCTGTGATTACCTGGGGGTCAAACACAGGATGTGGGTAACAAAGGGAGAGTTCTTCGAACCCACTTCATTCCAATCCACAATCTGTGCTTGAACAGTCATGGAATTCAAACAGCGGCGCCAAACAAAGCACAGGTATAGAGAAGTCCATGCTGGTTTTACAAAAATTCACACGATCAGGAGAAGGGATCCAGAAGGAGTTTTGCTCCAGAACTGACTGAATTTTGACAAAGTGGTCTATAAACACTTGTTGTAATAATTGGAAAAGCTGTAAAAAAAAAAAAAAAAAAGAAAAGAAAAAAAAGAAACGACCCCACAGGTAGTGAAAAGTATAAATTAGTTGGGTGTGATGGATGAGCTGCTTCTCATTATTTCCTTTTTTAGGCATTGCATGTCCAAACCACACCTCAAGGAGAGCGACATTAAATACAATATCAAATCTCAGGCACTTCAGCATTTTCCCCTCGCAACAAACGTATCCATAGAGAAACAGTTTATTCCTGCCAAGTGGACTGTTGTCTGGACAAATCTATGCAATTTCTGTTCTCTTTCTCCACCGACAATCCTGGGCAGGTGTTATGTCTCCCATTTTAATGCAGGACAAGAAATCTATTTTTAAATATCATCATTTATCACCAGACAGTAATGTTATATTTTCAGTGCACCCTCAACCCGTATTGGTGCATGAATCGGCTGTGTTAGGATAGCGGGTAAAGGGTGGGGGTGAGGTGGAGCTCTGCGGAGCGAAGATTGACAGGGTGGCTTTGAAACCTCCACTTTCTCTCTGTAGTCTTTCCAAAACACATCAGTGGCCTCGCCTTGAGACCTGATGGAGTTCTGTCGAGGAGCCTGACAGAACTGCTGCATCAGTGGCCAGACAAATGATGAAATACCCACATCAGTGTGTATAGACCTAAACAAGCCCATATGAAAAAACATACTACATACTATATATGGATTTATTTATGACGGTGTTAATTATTTAAAATATAAAAAAAAAACTGTGATATAGAGCTACAGTGTTAATAGGTAAGCAATGAACTGAATGACTTAATTTCATGATTCAATGAATAGCACAGTTGGTGTTATGTTCGTTCTTACTGGGAATAAAATCACAAAAAATAGTCAAGGAAAATATCATAAAGCTACCAATCATATGGAACGGCGAGTACAGGATCTAACTCTCTACTGCGAGACATAAAACCAACAGAATGGGTCCACACTAAGAGGCTCTGGAGGGCCATTTCAGCCTGTAGGAAAAGGTAACCGTGCGTTTCACAGCATCTCTCATTAACAGGCAGCCCCTGGGTGAGAGTGACAGTGGAGGTTTCAACCCTGCGACTGCAGGCTGGGAGCTATAAAAAGCAGTCAGCTCGCAGTGTCACAGGGTTGTTCCACAGATACAGTATGCGTGTGTGAAAGAGTTTGTGGGTATTTTCATGAGTGTACGTACAGTATCTATGTTTGTCTGTGTGTTTTAAAACTATGGAGCACAACATGTTTAGAGTGCACGTGCATGAGAGTGTGAAAGAGTGTTGCACACAGCATGGAGGCATCAGTGGACTAATTTAAAATGTTCCCACCTTTAGAGACCTCTCCCCCCTCTCTCTCTGTGAGTGGTTTGCCCCCATGCCCTTTATTCTCCAGACAGGGAGGATTGTTTTCTCACCCAGGGAGGGGGGAGATGGCAGCCCCTGTACCCCACTGCGAGAGGAACACAGGGGGCTCGGCCAGCGAGAGAGAGGCCCCTGGTTCCCACATACCGCTCAGCGTTAGCATTTGGGCTGCAGCAGCGCACCTACAGTAAACTCACACCCTGAGTCACAGCAGAGCTGTCAAGTCTTTGCAGTGAGCTCAGTCTCAGTGGGCTTCATTATACACATCACTTTAGACCATCAATTAACTCTCAAGCCCATGCCACAGCGCTAGAGTAAAAATGACATCCAGTGAATTTACTATCTTATAGTAAATATAGGCTATATATAAGAGAGTAATTTACTCATAAAATTATATTATCATGAAAAATAATAAAATGTTATTGTAGAGTGTAATTCATAAAATAAAATAATTAAATTATTGATATTACATTACCAGTATGGGTTTGCTGTTAATTCACAAATTAAGAAAATAATAGATGTTGTACTAAAACTTATATTTTATATTAGATTAATCTAAAATATTGATCATATGTTTATCTCTGTAGCTATTAAAATACAACTTCTTCTATAAGGAAAATTAATACAGTGGAAATCACATCAATAGGGATCATATTGCCTTGAATTACTTTCGTAATACTGCCTTTGGTGAGAGCATTTTTGATGATAAAAACAGATTGTGCTGTTCATACAATACTACACCCTTCCTTTAAAGGACTGAGTAGCAAATGGTTTTTGTGGGACGATCAATACAGAGATTTGTGTGTGTGTGTGTGTGTGTGGGGGGGTCTTTTGGGGGGGGTGCAGTATTTCTGGGACCCACCTTCAATACTATCTAACAGTGAATGAGAAAAGAGAGCGCTGATCCAGAAAAAGGTTAGAGGAGAAAGAGAGGGAGAGAGAGACGTAAGGGTGAAACTGATCCCTGTTGACCTCTTCGGCATGCCCTCTTTCTTTTTATGACTTTCCTCTGAATCGTCACTCACCAGCTCTATCAACATGGTCCAGCCTCCATTCACACACACTCACACACACACTTGGAACGCACATAATACACCAGCTAAGACTAGAGTCTTTGCTGTAGCTTTGGCAGGCAGAACAGAATATTATGCTTGATTGTGACGTTTAGAGGCTCTGTAAACAACTTAAATACGTTTCAAATGTTTGGATCAAATTAATGCTTAAAAATCAACATTTTAATAAATAAAAAAAAATCCATGAGTGCATGCATTGTAGGTTTTAAGAAAGCTGAGTCCACATTTAATGTTCTTGTGGAGAGGCTGGCAGGACACCAGTGTTAAGACTTAGATGGACCACTCGCACACACCGCTAGGCCACTAACTCTGCACCTGTGTTTCTGCACAGCCTCTGGGGTCTCCCTTTATGGCTTAGACTAAATTAGATGGACCATATGCATTTCTGCACATGCTTAAATACATAACTGCTGCTGGCTGTGGTATTTATAGTTGGACTCTATTTAGCTCTATCTGAGATGGAGGACTGTAAATCAGCAGAGAGGAAACACAACTGGTTAGGCATTGCTGAGAACTGGCACTTAACACTCAGAGTGGTGCAGCTCAGTTTAGGAGGAGAGATCAATACGGCTTCAACAGAATGTCACTCCTCCTCTGGTATGATTGTTAATGACAATCAGTGCGATGTCTACAGAGAGGTCTTTATATTGGACATTCTAAAAAGCATTCTTTCAGCAGACCACAGACTGCTATTTTAGTCATAATACTATACTCTAGTTTGAGCTGGAAAAAAATCTAAAGCTTTTAAGTGTCAAAACAAAATCTAATAATTTCGTTACTGAGATAGAGCAGAAGAAATATACGCAGTGCATTTTTAAATAATTTTATAAGAAGTCTGAGCTGCCAATTCATCTGTGAACAGTTTCATTACACATGAAAAGGAATCAAAACACAGGACAGATGTTGAGCAAAACCACATTTAAGAGTTGTCACAAACTGCCATTTTTTCAAATGATTGGGGCACATCTATTAAATAAAGTGCAGCTACAATGGATTCTACATGGCCAGGGCATAAGGAAATATTTAACCAGCCAATTGCAGCCAATTAACTTTGATCACGATGACTGCATTTGGAATCTCAGTCACTAGTCTGTCTGGGGGAGTATGAACATTTTCTTTCCCTGTCTCTCCCCCGTTTTTTCCTCCTTCTTGGGTTTGCTTCATGTAACACAGTCGAACATGGTGGTGAGTAATGAGACTTGGCAGACTAGCCACAGATCTCTTCACACTTAAGTATCAAACAAAACATTTCCTCTCCTGTGAGGTCAGCATAAAGCAGGACACTGAGGAAAAGCGCTGGGTCAGTGGGATCGGATTCACCGGGAGAAACAGACTGAGAGGAGGAGGCTGGGGCAAAAATCGAGGAATAAAAAAACGCAATAAAAAACATAGACAGTGAGTTGGAAAGAGCTAGAAATACAATGGAGATAAGTTGCTTTGTTTATTACTATAATGTGATGAACACTGATCGTTAGCTGGGTCTGACATCTGGATCGGGACAGTAGTGGGTGTCTCTTCATATCTGTGACTGTGTGTATACTGTATATATGAATGTAGCAAACATGTATCTGTACATACAGTCTGATCTAGGCATCTCTGACCCTCTAGTCTTTGCTTCAACTCTCCCAAGAGTGAAGCACACACTCAGACATCCCACACACACACACACACACACACACACACACACAGACACACACACAACCTCCCTAGCCCTGATCCCTCTATTCCTGTGTCCCAGGGGCAGATTTTACACTAGCCGTACATGAATCAGGGGGGCAAAGAGGCGTGGAAGGGGAGACGGCGGGGGATTTCATGCTGTGACAGAGGGGTCTGTGGTGTAGGTGGACAGCGACACCAAGCACACAGCATGACATACAGACAGACAGAGCGGCCACAGAAACACTAGAGCCTGACAAATTGCGCTAGCCGCTATGGGAGTGGGAAGGAGGTGGGGGGTGGGGGCAGGGCTGGTGACCCAGGAACGATGGAGACTGACAGCACATGCAAAATTCATGGTATCCCTTGGGCTCCGAGGTAATACTTCACCACTATGAGACTGATAACTGAGAAACAAGCTCCACGCTATGAAACAGTTGTTGCTGCTTTTACTAAAAATCCTGTGGACTGTTCTTACGCTCCCGTAAGAAGATACAGTATACACTCTGACCACTAAAATCATCACAAGGTGAACAGAAAGCATTTGCGCTGAACAGGGGACGTAGCAACAAGTTATAGAAAGCTCAATGAAGAAAGTAAAACACAAATAGACGCACCTCTAAGTCGTTAAAGAATAGGTGTGTGTCGGCCAAGTTGAAGATCATTTCTTCCATCCTCAGGCCTAATGATACAGATGTCGGAGGGTCCTGAAAAACAGACAAAAACAATTAAATAAAACTTTTTTTTTTTAAATTTTAAGTTTTTCCCCCTTGTTGAAAGAGATAATGTAATACAGTGAATAATGCTGTTCCATGTAAGTCACTCAATTAACACAGAATCCTTTTAAATTCCTCAGCAGGCCTTTCTCATAAAAGAAGACATTAGACAGACTTGAAAGTTTCAGCCTCTGTTTACGACCCTCCAAAAGGAACCAGAATAGTCATCAGAAATGCCACAGACTTGAATGAATGCAGTAAAAGCTTGTCTCTTCTCAAGAAGGGTGGTCGAGAAGAGTTTAGAAGGTTTAGAAGAGTTGAGGTCACTGCCTCATCGTAAATAGTCCATTCTCCACATAGTTGTGGTAATGCATCATCTGACTGCTCTCTAGGTAATACAACACAATTCACCCTGAAGTTTCCCAAGATCACTGGCAGCAACTCCGAGGTGTTTATTAATATTAAAAATCATTCACAGGCAGAATAAATGCTAATAGTTCCTTGTATTAAGCAGAACTGTAATTTTTCCCTTAAATCATAATCTCTGTCAGTAATGTGACACGTGCTGTAATGGTGATACGGTTGCACTGTCTGTAAGATAATACCTCGAGAGAAGTGAACTACACTGTAAATAGTTAATGAGCCTGTGACAATGTGTGTTATTTTCCCTTTAAAAAGATAATGAATAGGCAAAAAGTCTTCAGTGCATTTCACATGAATATGGATAGATAATCCTTGTGCAATTAGTTTTTACAAGTTAACAAAATTGCACATTTGGTTAGTTTTTTTTATAAAATTCACTTGTCCATCCCTTTATATAACATAAAACAACATACAAAACATAATATACTTAACTATCAAAAGACTGAATTAACTAACTGGAGAGAAGTGCTTCATTTTTTTAAATTGTTGCACAAATTGAATTTGTTGTTATCTTAAATCTCTAATCAGCGGATTGTCTTTAGCAGGCAGAGGATGAAGACAGACAATAACAGGCTGTAAGAAGAGAATTTTTCTGCAGCTGGGTGAGGCTGCATTAAAGACAGGCCAGGCAGGACCAGAAGCAGGGATTACAGAGTTAAACCACCTGAAGACACACCTGAGCTTTCTACTGATTAGCTGTCACACCCCACAATGCTTATGTTTTCACTAAAATGACAGAGGACAAACCACACAAGTAGAGCTCAATCCCCACTTCTAAAGGCTTTGTCCTTTCTCTTAACCCCCCAGTTTGAATCAATCTTTCAGTCAGAATTCATCAAAAATAATTAGCCTCCCACATCAACAGGTTGCTAACTCCCTCTTTCCAACCTCTGTAGGGTGATTTAACATTATGGGTTAGTTTGGTGGGAAAAGGCAGTCTTCCCCAGCGCAAGTGAATCCTTTCCGATTAAATCTAAACAATCAGTCAGTGAGGGAGTTAAGAATACAAGCAGGCCAGAAGGCCAAAGTGCTGCTGCTGTCATTGCTCCAGCACCACCTGTCCCAAGATGTCAGTGCCATCCACTGGGGCGCCAAGTCCTCCCCTCCCTCTGAGACCCTTACCAATAACACCCCCCCATCCCCACCCACTTTAAGCTCTAGCCCTGGCCAGCCCAATAGCAGCACAGCTGGCCTTAGCCATCAGCTTTATGGGGGTGAGCTGCCTTGATGCCAATTAAAAGAGCTGATAAGAACAGCAGTGTGTTTGAGAGAGAGAGCGAGAGAGAGAGAGAGAAAAAGAGAGTCAGAGAGAGTGGGTGGGAGGTCACAGTGAGTGAGAGAAAGTGTGGATGTGCGCTCACTCAGATACACATCTATTTATAGTAAGCTCGGAGCAGCTAGGAGGTAAAACTGTTTTGTAACTTTTTTGTATATGCCACAGAGATAGGGATGACATGTATGATAGACAGGTGGAGAAGGGGGAGAGACAGGGTGGTGGTTGTGGTAGATGGGTTGTTGTAGTGCTTCACTTTTTTTCTGAGGTAGTTTACAGATCTGCATTTCTGATAGGCTTTGAGGGAGAGCCCTCTGTGGTTGCCGTGAGTAAGCGTGTCTCTCTCTTATAATATCATTTTAAGGGGTAATGTCAGCTAGTTGGAGTATGAGAAAAAATGCTAAAAAGGGACTGAAATGGGCAGTGTTTCCTGTTTCAGAAGAACACACTAGAACCCTGTGTATGCCCGTGTGTGTGTGTGTGTGTGTGTGTGTGTGTGTGTGTGTGTGTGTGCGCATGCCTGTGTGTGCAACACATCCTCATAATGAAACGCCCACATAGGACGATTGTACCTGCACTCCAGAACAACCCATAGCAGCGTTTTCTAATATGCTGCCTCTGTCGGCAGTAATCGTAAAAAATAATTCTATTTTATGGTGTGACAATGCTGTGGTTTAGGTCTGGTTAGGTTTAGGCACAAAAACCACTTGGTCAGGGTTAGGGAAGGATCATGGTTAAGGTTAAAATGATCACTATAAATGTGGTTTACAGTTACTTCCTTAAAGTTAGGGTTAGGGCTTCCTGGAGCTAAGTCCACTTTTTCCATCTATCTATCTAGCCATCTACGCAACCTGCCTCTTCCTAATATGAAAATTTGCCACCTTATATTTACGTCATCTGAACTGCGTCACTTCCCTTAGTCATAATTACTACGGCTGCAAAATAGGTCATTTTTGCCGGCTGAAATTTCAACCTATACTGCCGTTTTTCTTGTGAGGACGGGCTGGTGTGTGTGTGTGGTTGGAGAGTCCCTCATCACTGAGCCACAGCTCCCTGGGCTAAGCCTTAGCTCTCTCTTTACCCAGCATGCAGGGCTCAGAATAAAGTAAATAAACAGTGGAGGGTCGTGGGGCAGCCCTCTTTCACCCCAAAAACAAAACACTGCCCCCATCAAACACCCCCTCATACCAGAACAAAGGCACAGAGAACGGGCTGCAGACACTAAGCTCTTTGACATATGAGGAGCAATATGTCATTTTGGACTTCAAAACCAGACACCTCCATAGCCAAAACAACTGGTGATTAGAAATACTGCTCTCAGACGAAATAAAATAAAATATAGATTAATTTAGCATTAAAAAACTGTGAATTAGTCATGAATTGATGCCAAGATTAATTTTAATTCATGTATACTATATCTAAATGGGAAAAAAGTGAGTGAATGATGCACTTTGAAAGCTATATAGAACCTATGACCTCAACAAAGCCATGAGAATAGGATTCTGCTTTATTTCCCAAATTGTTTGTTTTGAAAGTTTAAATTTAGAGAAGCAATTTACATGGAACAACAAGCAAAGCCTAGAAAAGTAAACTCTTCATCTTATGAGCATACACAGGGACATGGGATAGAAAACGACCTTTCAGTATAATAATATCTGTTTGTTAAGATTTATATATACATATGTATATATAATTAAGGCAGGTTTAAGAGAAGCTCTGTGTTCTAGTTTGAGTTTTGACTGAACTACATTTGGTAGACTCAGTCTCCTGCCAGGGTCTCCAGGGAGATCCTTGCCTGAAAAGGATGGATTGAGAAGCACTTAATTAAACTAACAATGTGGCATTTCTGAAGGAGAAAGGAACACTTAAGATGTGTCAATAGACATCCAGAGTGCAACTGTTGTGAGCCCCTACAGCCGAGCCCCATCCAGCCATGCATAGCTCCAACAGCTGCAAAGAGCAGTCAAATACTTGCCAAGCCTCATTGGACCTATTAAAAAAAGAAACAATTATCTGTACATTGAGTTCTGCTCTATCTTCTCACTATGGACTTAAGGCACAGTGTAATCTATACTCCGCTCAATTGCAACCCCCCCCCCCCCCTGATTCTCTCTTTTTTTTGCCTTTTAATATTTATGTGTTTCGCTGATAAAGTGCACCGCTACTGCCACAGTCTGATGTCACTCACCCGTCCATATCTGTTGGCATAAGAACCCGTGAGCAAGGAATGGAAAACGATGATTGTTTCATCCAGGTCCCAGATGAAAACTCGCTGGAGAGATGGGGGTGGAGGGGGAAGAAAGAAACAAAGAAAAACAGAGAGAAAAGAGGCAAAATCAATGGTGCACTCTGTAGGGCTGCAAGGTGATCCTCCTGGTCAATAGGCCAGGAGCGTGTATTTATGCGCCACAGGGACCAGAATCCATTTGCTTGAGTTGGTCACCGCAACACTCCTCCCATCACTCCACCACATGCTTTCCACTCCTTGCCCTTTACATTAGAGTAATCAATAGTGACAAACTAATTAACTAGATATGTTAACATGCCATGATGTCAGCACTATAATAGGTGCTATTAAGCTTGTTGAAATTCATATCATATTAATGAAGAGTCCTATGAATTATCACAAGTATATTTTGACATATAGTCACTATTGAAGTGTTTCAAGGCTTATGGTGCAATTGTATCAGTTAGTCACAGCTAGTGTCCAGTCATTAATTACCAGAATATATATATTATTCACTTCAGTGATGACTTACTTAATCACATTCCTTATTTATTTATGAGGTATACATGAGAACCTTATATAAGATATGTGTTTCATGATGTCATATATTCCATAATGCATCAATAATGCACTTTTAAATAAGGAATCAAATGTTTAAGAATTAATGCCCATCAAGTGTTAAACCTGGTGTGGCAGCCATATAGTAAGTGGATTAGTGTCCATGTGCCTCAGACAGGGCGAGGCTGTCTGTCGCCAAGGTAGCGGGCTCACCCTACCTCAAGGTCGGAGTCGGGCGGCGGTGATGGGTTGTTGTTCCTTCTTCCCCGGCCACGTGACTTTCCATCTGAGGCCCGGCGCAATCGATCCGAATCTGAATCTTTAATGGGGGTTGATGGACTGTGGATGGTACTGTACTCTGCTGAAGGGAAGGAAAGAAGGAAGAAGGAGCGTATAAAAAAGAGTGTATCGAAGATGAGCTATTATTTGCTTTTAGCAAGGAAGTTTGAATGATCATTTGTCTTGATGCAGGACAGGCAGCTTCCTGGGACATTTTTAGTGATTATGCAATCCTACAGGTAACAAACATATCATAAATCAGTGGAGGAGCACATACTAAAAGCTCTTTGATTTAATAAACAAGAGATAACAGAGGAGATATCAATTTAAAGTAGTAAAGATGTCATTGTATCTAAACTAAATGACTCTGTATGAAATTATGTTTGGTTAAAGCCTGTTGTCTTTTCTGTTGATTGATGACTGTTTGAAATGTATTCATTGCACAACATTTCAGCAAGTTACAAAAGATATAATCAGTGTACGAATGCCAGATGATGCATTAATGTCACAAGACATTACAGAAAATTCTTGATCTGATTTTAGTCTCAACTTGTCCTTCTTGCCACATTGCAGTACACTGGATCTGTTGGCTGAATAGATTTTCCACTTATATTGTGCATTTGGGTTAGGAATAGCAAGGATTTTTGGCATTAACTCATGGTCATATAAAGAGAAACCTCCATTATGTGAGAAGGAGGGGGTTCAGTGTCTCGCTTGTTGATTTTAAAAAGAAACATGGCTGAAACCAGGATCAAACTCTTGATATTCATGTTACACATGGAAACCCTGCTACCTGTCATATGATTCATACCTGCAGGGTTTTCTGTGAGGGCCTGGCTGGTGATGCCAGCAGGTGGCTCCTGGAGGGTGTAGGTGGTGGTGGTGGAGGGCGTGCTGGGACTGGTGTTGTTACTTGTCATGTAGGGTGAAGTGTAGGGTGAGCTGTTGTAATACTGAGCATACTGGCCCTGTCCAAAGGTTGGATAACTGGGGTACTCCTGTGGAGAGAAAGACACAGGGAAATGGTGAAAAGGTAGTTTACATTCGGGTAAAGATAAGGCAAGTAGAGAAAAAAAACGAGATATAGATAAAAGATAGGTGCATAGTGGTGAAAGAGGGAAGATTTCGATCAAAATGGTGGAGGCAATGAGAGACAAAAGGTAGCAGAGTTGAAGAAGAGAAGTATGAGGTTTGGCAGAGTAATGTGAGATATGCCCTTCACCAGTGTTGCTACTTTACAGTGCAGATTCCAAAACATAAATGCAAACACATGTCTGTTCTGTCCTACATCTGGACAACGATCTGTCTTGTTTTTTTTTTTCTTCTCCCTTTCCTCTGTGGCATAATACATGTGTTGGAGGAGGTACAGTAGATAATCCTGCATACAAAGCTTTTGACATCCTGAGTGATTTATGTTTGAATGTGTCACGGATGAAATGTAACATATTGAGTATGCATGTTTCTTAAAGATTTCCAGGTTGAGAAGAAGTCTGTGATTCAAACGAACATAAACTGATCACTGTACACTGACACAACTTCATAGAAATAGAGGGAAAAGATAGAAATCCAATTACCTGTTGTGCGGTATTGAAACCAGTTGAGTTTGTCAGGGAGTTGTTTCCTGCATACAATCCTGACGTTGTCGTGAAAGTACCACCTTGAGGGAAAAGTAAAAGAACTTTGAGTTATGTATACAAAATAGTATGTCAGAAAACATTATAAATTCTGCTGTGACAGAATTGAAATGACTCATTGTTAATAGAAAAGAAAAGATTAGTCTTTTGTGAAACAACTATTTGAGGTGGTGAACAGAGGGAGGCCTGAGGGAGAGTTCCCAACAGTGGCCTTATCTTTCTCCTTTTCCTCCCTTATCAGTGATTGGATCAGGCTTGATGAGTGACAGGAGGGGGGGCAGAGGAGGGTGAGGGGCGGACTGAACCTGCTTCCAAAGCCGTCCAAGCCCGCACAATGTGAGGAACACAAGAGACTGTTGTGTGCAAGCTACTGAAGGGTGGCGTGGGGTGAAAGGAGGGGGCGTGGGGGGAGGGAATGGTGGATGCAGTGGGATGGAGCAGGGTCAGTGCAGTGAGAGATATATACGGAAGGGGAAGGTCTGGGTGAGTTATACTGGGGGGGTTGCCTGAATGAATATGTATGTTCCTCTTTTCACTTTCTCAAAGGATGGTCCTCCTGGGTAATTAAATAATTCAAGGGGGTTGATAGCATCTAATGGCTTAATAATATACATGACATGAGTTATAGAGGAGAAGAGAAGCGGCTGCCCCTGAGGCCATGACTTCTCTCTTCAGTCACAGTCCACCTGTACTGTCATGTCAGGAAAGAGAGCAGCAGGAGGAGCAGCAGCTTGAAGGGGATCACAGACTGGCAGAGACAGGCAGATTAAGTTGGGAGGGTGGAGAGCTAAAAAAATGTTGTTGTGTGTGATTTGTATGTGTATTAAAGCTAAAATTATCCCATTATTTTGCTAATTTTTAAGATCACAATTATTCATTAATCTTACAGAAAAAAATGTTTTTTCTTGTGCTTTGAGATTTTTAATTGACAGAAATCTTTTCTTGTATTTTGTACTCCGTAAACCTACTGAAAACATCATTACAAATCTTCTAAAAATCAACAAATCAAAATATCTAAAAGCTAAACATTTTTAAACTGAACTCAGAAATATGTAATAATGGCACCACAGCATACAGTATAGAAAAATAATATGTAGACATATTCCACAAGCAGGTTTCCTTTCGAGTGGAAATTCTCTTGTCTGTCATACAAAGGCAAATCGCTTCTTTATACATCCGCAGGGGACATTAATGAGCGCAACTATTGCATTCTTTAAAACAGCTTCTTCACTTATCACTGCAGTGATCCTCCCATAGCCCAAAAAAATATCCCATAGCTTCAGTGAAAACGAAGGGGGAGATAAATTTACTGTTCCTAAATGGGGGCGTAATTACACCTTTGTTCCCAGAGACAAACAGAGGGAGTTCCTTTCATCCTCTGGTCATTGGCCCCATTAGGAGGGCCCTCCCACACCGTGACAAACATGAAGCAGCTTTCAGAAAAGGGGGAAAGATCAGGGAAGTGGGGGCAAGAAGGTTGTGTATGGAGGAAAGCACGGAAGAGAGACGAAGTAGTTCACTGTTTAGCCTTGTCTGTTCACTAAGTACCCAGCACAGTGGCTAAAGAAGAGAAACAAATTCCTCCCGAGCTCCAAAGATTACCAGGATCCACTAATTATTTGTGCAGTTTCTCACTCTCTGCTTCCAGCAATCACACACACAGCAGATTTTTACCTTGTTTTTCATCCTGGCCTCTACTGGTTATTTTCCTTCAGAACTGTTCTTTCTTTGTTGGTTTGTTTGATATTTCAAGGCTGCGAGGGGAATTTTAAAACTTTTGTGTTCTCCGCAGAAAGTTCAAAATCAAGTGAAAGTCTGACAGAACAATAAGACAGAGACAAGGAAGAGTAAGGCTACAAAGGACAACAAATTAGCCTAATGCACAGTTCAAACAGTCATAAAAGCTCTCATTGGCAGGGTTTGAGGGTTGCTCTGTGGAGAACAAGGAGCCACATAAAAGCCGAGGGGACCCCTGCTAGTCCAGTGAGAATGGACCCATGCTGTTGGGAGTGGTGGTGCTGGTTATGGTTGGGGGAGAAAGAGGGGGTCTTGTGGTTCCCCCGGGGGGGCCATGTTTTCTCTCCCTCCCCCTGTCCTGCTCCAGTTAGTTCACTCACTCAAGACCAGACATCGTCCCTCCCTCCTCTCCTCCTTCCCTCCTGCCTTCTGGCTCCACACATTGGAAGTCCATTTGCTTTGCTTGATCAGTCGCCTTGCCATGGGCTATGTCTATCATCAGTGCACAATATTTGTAGCAGAAGTTTGTATGCCCCACTTGGGAATAGGCTATCAAGTCCAGATGGGCTCTCCTTTTAAAAAGGCAACCGAGGCTTCAGCTTCTTCAGCTTGCACTGCCACTGGGACAGAGAGCTTGAATCCAATTATTCACCTAATTAGCATCTGCTCAATCCCACCATCAGCACAATCTCAGTATCTTTGCACACCTCTGATGTTTAAGGCTTTTTCTGACAATCCATGAGATGCACTATATAAACCGCCACATGGGATTGCAGAACTGTGGCACACACAAATGCCTTTGTCCCCTTTACGATTTGGTGCCACGACTTTAGCACCCACACAAAGCTCCATGACATCAGGCATGAAAGCAAGGAGCAAAAACATTAATTTAATCGTACTCTGTCCTGACAGCTGGCCACAGGCTGGTGGCAGGGACACCGACAGAGAGGAGGAGTATCAGATGTGGAAAAAGAGTCTTTGGTTGGGACACCCAGGCCTGAGGCACCTCGCCCAGGCAGATCAATAGGCCAGAGAGAGTAATGATGATGGTACGGCTGAGGGCCAGAGCCACAGTTAGAGTAAGAGGCCAAAATAGTGGTCAATCTGTCATCTAACATGGCTGTCAATTACTAACGCACTTAACGTTACGTGTGGCATCCGATAGCCAGAGATAGCAGGAGAGAGTGAGGGAGAGACAGAGATAGACAGAGGGAAAGAAAAAGACAGTGTAAGAGCATAATACTTAGAAGATGAATGGGCACATAATACTGTCATCGTGAGTTAAACCACTAAGGGCAGGATAGCAGCTTGTGCATTCTGCCTCACATGCTCCGTCTCTTGTTCCCTTTCTTCCTCTCTCTCTCTCTCTCTCTCTCTGCCTTTCCTTTTTCAGGCTCTTGGCTGCGCGCTGCAAAACTCCGGCTGTGGCCGACTGTATTTGGTTAAGAGGCGTGGAAAAGAGGCTTCCCCGCGCCACATCTGCTGCTGAGCTGGCATTATTTATTGTGAGATGCTCTGGAGGCTTTTCAACAACATGTGGAGATGTTTCTACTGTCACACATTAGATATTACAGGACAGAAGACAAAGACTATGCTAGTAGTTAGTTAAATGTCCTTGCCTACTGCAGGTGGAACTGAGACTTTTTCAACTAATACTAAAGAGAGAGTAAAAGAAACAGTACATGACAGCAGGCCTGATCTACACTTAAACTGAATGAATGACTGGAAAGAAAGAGCAAAAGAGGGGGAGTGCAGGGGACAACAACTCATCTTTATCGGTTTCAAGGCCATAAATCTCTACAGTCTTAGCTCTTAAACAAATACAAATATGATCACAGGGAGAAAAAAAACAAAGGCTGAGGAGCGGGGAGCGACATGGCTGGTGCCTCCTAAGTGCCTGCCATTTTTCCATCTGTGTTGATTCTTTTAAGAGGAGAAGGAAGCAGCCATCGTGGCCGCACATAACGACTGCTGAGATGCAACCATCTTCTAGGGTGAGGGCAATCAAGGGCCGTGTTGTGAATCAGTCTGGCTCTGCATGCTATTAAATCAGGGACAGAGACATATTTCTCTAATATTTTATAAAAAGAGTAGAATAATTGGACAAGCAGAGGGAACACGTGGCAGCGATACTGTAATTAGACAGACATATGAGGAAGTCAAAGGAGAATATGTGATATTGGTGAAATAATGTAAAGAGAAGACAGAGTGGATGAGTACTGAGTTGACAATGTGGTGCAGCACAGGAATAGAAACAAAGCCAGAGACGGGTCTGAGTGAGAAGGAAAAAAACCCCAAACAAAACAGGAAAAAAAAACATTCCAGCAACCACATTTTTTAGATTGTTGGGGAATCAAAGTTAAAAAAAAAACTCTGAAGAAAATTTCAGCTCATATATTTTGCTGTGAACATTTAACACTTGTCAGATCGGGCATACTGCCAGCTTGAAGAGAGAGTGATGGCATCTCAGGCTGAATTTGGATACCATACAGACACCCAGCATGACTTGTGAGCATGTACATAGAAAAAGATGAAAAATTCACAAAGATGTCCTCACCCTGCATCTGGTAGCTGTAGGGCGCCTGTCCTGTCTGCGGCGTGGTGAAGCCAGAGCTGTAGCTTAGGAAGCCCGTCTGTCCCGGGGATTGGGACTGGCTCAGACCCCCCTCTGTCTTTATGCCTGCCCACAATGGACCTAAATCAGTTAGTGACACCAGATCGGTTTGATGCACAGACAACAGTCAACACACAGGTTTAAATTACACTGGACACAGCAAAGGGACACATAGACAGGCTCTGTCACTTACCATAACAAACTAATCACAATGGACTACCGCTGATTATCTGTTTACTGATTTTTACTATTATTGGTTGTTTAGAAATATTATCTGTCACTGCCAGAGTTGTCTACTTGGATCTAAAACCAAAAACCCTGTTTAGACTATGATTGTTTGATTTAATGTTATCATCATCGTCATTATTATTATTATCTAAGATCTGTCATCTGTGAAGCGTTGCACAAGTAATAAAACATTTTGCTTGTGTTTGTGAATTAAACTGGCCACTGCTTAGATTGAATCAGTCACGATGCAGTTTCTATGCAACGGTAGGTTACAGACTCCATTCAAATAAACAGTGTAAATTCCTCCTCATATTGAAGAGTCTTCTGGGCTCAAAACACTCCAGACTTTGGACAAATAAAGCCTACAGTGAGCCATGTACTCCATGCTTTTTCTTGCAATGCCAGAGGGAACCAGTTTTTGTTTTCAGATTCATATCACTAATCTGTCAGACCTATCTGAACAGCTTGACAAGCAAATTTGGTTTTATTGCATTGAAGGAGAATATGCAGGCACTAAACAACAACTCAGCATATCTGCTGCTGCTGCTTCACAGGAGGAATTGTGGGAACATAGTTTGTTATTAGCAAGGTCTTGGTGCTGACCTTCAGGAAGGAAAATTCCTTAGTTTTATTATTTAGTTGTACTTTTCTCATCTACTCATGCATGCATGCAAAGTAAAGACACAATATTAACAGGCACTTTTTAAAAAGACAAGAGGAGGTTAAGATTTGTGTTAGACAGATCTTACCATAGGCTGGAATGCCATAGGGCTGGCCAGGCTGGGGGTAGCTAGCATAAGCTGCGGCCTGCTGCATTCCTGTGGTGTACTGCGTCTGCCCATACGCAGCCATATTTTGGGATGAAGGGGTAGGAAGAATATGTGGATATGTTCTGCTATTTGAGAAAAGAAATAAAAGACAAAAGTGAGAAAGGAAGGCAGGAAGAAAGAGGGCCGCGTTTTACCCCCAAAACCATAACACAAACTTTGCTAACTGACAAATTCTTTGTGATTGTGCTACTTCATTTTAAACACTGAGCCAAGCTGTGAGGCAGATAGCATCGCGCAGCTCATATACATAGTGAAAGAACAATAAATGGCAAAGGAAATTTTTGCAAGATAATAATTACAACAGATTTCAGAGTACGCAAGCTGCAGACATCCAGGCAAACAAAGCCAGTCGAAACCTCTCGATCTAGCAGAAGGATCTAATTAAAGATCCAAATGAAGTTGGATGCTGCTTATTTTTTAAAGAAAAATAAAAGAAGCCTTACTTGGAAGGGTAAATCTGTGGAGAGAACTGGTGAGTTTGTCTTGGGCTGAAGCCACTGGTTCCAATAGCTGAGGAGAGTTAAAAAGAAAAGAGGCAAGCACATATTTAAACACTAAGAAATAAGGTAAATATTATCTTTTGCCAACAGAACTTCTGGATTCCGAGGAAAGAGTAATTACATTGCATTACTCTATTTATTTCGGTAACCTTATTTAAGGTTTAAAACCGGAGAGCAATAATGAAGTAAAATAATCAGGTAAGAACATCAGATTTTTCTGCTGACCTGCGTATCTCTGAGATACTTCCAAGCTGCTATGACGACCACTGGTGTAAACACACACAGGATGGTCTGAATCAGTCTCGGCCTGTGGCTTCAGTTGCCTTGGGCCTTTAAAGCCACAACCACATTGGAAGTGACATCACTGATTGCAGGTAATGAGTGCTACTGCATAATCATTCCTTCATTAAGTGAGCGACTATGTGGTTCCACAGTGATGTTAACTTGTGGAAGTTCAATCACATATATCTCACAGCAGTACGCTTGTTTTCGGCAGTAAGAATGAACTAATACACACTGACTTTTCCGACCACTAGTTTTAGTAAAGTAAAACCTCAAACAAACTCTTATTAGTATGAATATAAAAATTCATATTACAGTCACAAATGTTACCAGCAGACTTCATTTCCAAAACTGTAAATATCAATTTGGGGAAAAAAAGGAAAAACAAAATTCAACACAAGAGATCCAGTCTGTCAACTGCAAGACTTCAGTTACCAACTTGATACTTAACACTTGTGCCATTATTAGTTTTAATTAAAACAATCATTAAAAAAAAATATACATAATTTGCAAATTAATATCTAAATTTGAAGTAAAATACAACATATGTTGGTTTAAATTGTAACATTTTTAGTGTTTGATTAGTAATGTACGTTTGATAAAATTCACTGTTAGTTAAAAATCTGAACAATTCAGGCAATAATCAAAGTTCTCCAACATTACTTGCATTAACTGCGGCAGAGTGGCACAGTCTTGAAACATCTGTTTAATTGGTCGTGACATGTAAAATAAGGGATTTGGTTGCGGGGGAGTGCTAACTCTATGTAACTGTATGCTGTAACCCCTCACACACGTTATTAATATTGAACACTTTTCCCACATCAGCAGCAACTGCCACTGGACAAAACCTGCTCTTCTGAACGGAGCTTTGGGTTTCCCCGTGGAGGATATGGGGTATAAGATTACTAAATTTCATTAATATTGTCAGAGACAAAAAGTCATAGCAGCGATTTATGCGCTTCTAGAGTTAAAGTATCAAGTACTTAGTTAAACAGTTAAGGAAATACAGGAAAATTAGCAGCAAGATAATACCATGCACAGTTGGATGCAGTGATAGTAATACATGTTTATAGAAAATGTCAGACACTGGTGAGGGTGGGAAAAAATAACCTAAAAAATTATCACATTAGAGATTTATTTCTTTTACAATTCCTACAATGCTCATTATACTCTAAGGCCTTTTTGTTATTTAGTGAAGGCCCTGTGTATGTGTCTGTGTGATGTTCCCTTTCTGGGAGGAAGGTGTGAAAACCCTGCTTCTGACAGGGTGATAGGATAACAGCCCATGGAGAGTGAGTGCCACTGGGATGCCATGTCACTCCACTGGACAGACAAGCTTAGTGCATAACAGGTCATAATTCAGTCCTCACTGGCATGGGAACCGACAGAGTGAACACACACACACACACACACACAATACACATATGCAAGCAAGCACAGCATATAAATGTGCTGACAAAGGTAAGGTAGAGACTCTTGTTCTTAAACACACACACACACACACACACACACACACACACACACACACACACACACACACACACACACTATATCGGTGTTTTAGCTGCATGGACACTTCCTGGGGCCCAGCTTATCAGTCACCCATCTCTGGGCTCATCTCTCACTAATCAGTTCTGCAGCTGTGTATGTGTGTGTGTGTGTGTGTGTGTGTGTGTGTGTGTGTGTACTCATGTGTCTGGTTGCCTCTCACACAACTCTCCACATGAAAAACAGTCCTCCCTCCTCCCACCTCACCTGATCCTGAGAAGCTGTCTAGAGAGGTGTCTGCTACGGAGGTGGCGATTTCGCTGCTGCTCATTGGCTCGGTTTTAACTGCAAACAAAGAAGCCACATTGTCACGAAATGCACCAAATCAATGTCTGGAAAAAAAAAGAAAAATAAAAAAAGATATGATTAATGTCTAACGACTCAAGGCTTTCACATTTTCACATTCAACAAATCATGTTTTGAAAAAACATCAAAAAGTTACTCAAGTAAAAACAGAACCGCCAGGGAGAAGGGAGTGGTCAAACAACTTTCCAACAATAATATCAGCAAATGTAAATGCACTATAATTATCAACTTTATATCTGTATGAGTTCATGTTTTTTTTTAGATATTTTTATTTTATTATCATCTTTTATTCTTTTTGCTGGGATATATCTGATGGTCCAAGAGAGTTAGTTTTATCTTACGTTTAGAAATGTGCTTGAGACCTTTTTCAATGCATTTTAACTAGTTTAAAAGAGCAATATAAATTTAACTTTTTGCAGTCTAATATTATCATTCACATACACTGATTAATATACCAGCTTATCCATAATTAAATGTAGTGTAAAATAAAAATCTTTTTATTTTATAGTCTAATGAATGTCTGAGGGCTGAAAGCGCATTAATAAATTGAGTACAAGTCAACAGTGTGCAGGATTTTCTGGTTCTTTTCACAGTTAGAGTTACAGATAAAAAAGAGCTCCGCAGGGATGTGCAAGTAAAATTGAAACATCAAGGAAAAGTACGGTGTATAAAATCTTTTTTAAGAGTGTAGCGAACGCTGTTTGACCTTGGCTCCATTATACAACTCAGTGATAGATCTGCAAAGACAATTTCACAGCTATCTGACAGCTCAGGAATCTTTGAAATCAATCCATTTCACTTCAGGCAGGCTGGAGGAATTTTTTTTTTCTTTTTTGGCAAAACAAATTGACAATGTGGGCAAGGAAGTCATGCTCAGTGGAATCCCTCATGGTTGAAGAAGCCATTTGCTGTCATGTTTTACATGTTTCTGCTATGCTCGTTCTGTGCGGAAACATATGTTGACAAGGGGCAATTCTTTTGAACAACACACCGATGAAAAAATACTGGTAAGGTGCATGCATAAAGTAGCGCACACTCAGGTCACAGAGCACACAATAACCACCATATTCAGGAAAAAGCATGAAATATCCACATTAAAACAAAATGCACAGTACTCTATTCTCTATGCAACTTCACAATCTGACCATTCATTAACAACGGACTCAAATCCATTCAGTGCCAAACCATGCTTAAAAAAGAATAACACAACAATTAAATACCAAAGAGTTTCTGAATGAAAGGCACAATAGTTGAAGCAATGTTAAAATTTTGCAGCAGATAAATTGCATCTTTTCAGAACTTTGAAAAAAAGGTACAAATTTATTTTCTTCTTTAAGCGAAGCAGGTGGTTCAAACTGCAAAGAGTTTCTCACTCTCTTTCTAAAAAGTAAAGTTGAAGAGAACACCAAGTATTGTCCTTTCATTGTGTCACCAAGAGAAGACAAACCTGCAGCGGACTGTGAGTTAGAACCTAACAACCAGTCTGCAGTGGTAAGCATTGTGATGTTATCACCTATGGAAAAGAAAGAATGGCAAAGGGACATATGACAGTCTGCACCATGTCTACGGGTCCTGTGTCATGAATGCATACACACAACAAAAAAAAAAGCCCTGCGCTCAAAACACACACTAACCTGAAGATTTCATGACAGGCAGGATGTTTTGGTTTGTGACATGGGCATGACTGCTTCACTAAACAAAGGCTCAGATTTACGCATAGGTGAATCACCTGAGTAAATAACTATGTACAGTAGAAACCTTATGCAAAACTCCATCATTTGCATGCTGTGGCCTTTGAATAATTACATGGTTACTTAAATAAACAGCTAATAGTCGCCGGGAAACAACCACTAGTAGCGCTCAATTGTAAAAGCTGTAAATGCTACGACAGCAAACACACTGTAAGGTCCAAAATAATCTACATTCAAAAACTGAAAATATAATTTGTATATGCGCACTTTGTCTATTGTTGCACTGGTTTCTGAACATTATATAACTGTAAATAGGCTATGTACTGTTAATTCACGTTAAAAAAATAATAACTACCTAAATTTTTGATGTAGTGACACATGCATTAGCCTTGCTGCTAATCAGGACCTATGTGACATTAAAAAAGTATAAACCCTACACAAACCTTCAATTCAGATTAATTCAAATCTTACTCTATCTCACATCGAATGTTACTACATAGTTCTTATCACCATTTTCAGCCTTTTTCTAATTCAGAGACAAAAACAGAGTGAACAACTAAAAAACAGCAGCACCGCACACATACCTTCAGTGCCATTGGGTGTCATGGAATTGTTATTGATGTGGGAGTTGTCGAGGTTGGGACCATTAGGAGATTCACTGCTTCCACTTACTCGGCTGTGAGGACTGGCTAGATCCTGCATTTCCATAGACCTAATGAGACACACACACACACACACACACACACACACATGCAAACACACAAATGCACACACACACACACACACATACCAAATCAAATTACACATATCACTCTGGTTTCAGGAAAGACACGCAGCTTGATACACAATGCAGTGTACACGTTATGCATAATCCAGAAGTCACAGTTTAGACAAGTAAATAACATCATAATGATACTGCGGAGTAAATAAAAGAATTATAGATGCTTTGTAAGATAAAATTTTTTTTTATCAAAATTACATTTGAAAAATACAATTCACCACAATTTTACTGGTAACATGATATTTACTATTAAATGTAAAATACTGAAAATTTAATGTGACAGCACATGATGAGTAAAAATTTTCCTTGTGAAAACTAAAAAGTACACAAGGGAAAATGTTACACACACACACACACTCTCTCTCTCTCTCTCTCTCTCTCTCTCTCTCTCTCTCTCTCACACACACATATGCACAAAGAAAAACTGTGTGGAATTTGAAGCTATGAATAGTAAACATTTTGACAAGATAACTTCCGATTTCTCTTATTACAACAATCTCACTACGAGTCAATGCTTTAAATGAACACAGAATGTTTACTGTCAATTTGCTCTGATGTATCTTGAAGCAAAAATGCCCTTAAGTGTATATCGTATTGTGTGGTATCGAAGACTGTTAACAGATGTTTGCTGGTTTGAGGCAATAGTTAATGTGCCTGTTAAAAGTGCAGCACTCTGCTTGATTATAAGAGGCCATGCCTCAGTGATGGGCAGATGAGAAGATCATGAGGCATGTGTTTGCTCTGGCAAGCTCACTAATTGTTTCTGTGTTTATACAAAAGACCACGCCACTGAAAACATTATTCTATCTTCTCATTCGAGCGCTCAAAGGATTTGATCGAGTATAGACAATGGAGTATAAAGAAGGCATGAGTGATTTGAAAAATACGGCCACAAACTCTAGACCCCATTTGTCTCTGTCACCGTTCCCGTTGCAATAGTGAGTTAATGAAATTAGGACAAAATGTTTTGTACATTATACTGCCATTTCCAATTATATTTCAGGGTTCTGTGTATCTCTTCTATCAATAAACATTGGCCTTTTACACAAGGCCACAAAGATAAATGCTCAAGTAACTCTGAGTAGTTTGAGTGCTATCAGATGGCACAAACACACCAGAATTATGAGATAAAAAGATTAAATTATGATATGTATTTACTGCATTTAAGATGATATTACTATAATGTTATGATATTGTGATACTTTGCAGTATAGTTTAACTAAAATGTCATTTTTTTCATGGTGGTTTAAGTCCAATTTAAATTAACTGAAAAAACTATATTTTTATGCATTATATTACAAACCAAATAGACAAGAAATAATATAAAACAGTACAACAAAAGGCCAAGTCAGTCTTCTTCACACAAACTCCAATAATGGCAGCTGCATTGTCCTTTTCCCAAAGGTATATTAATTTACTCCTCACCTAAAAATATCACACCCTCCAAGCATACAACAACAATGATGTATAAATATAAGCACATTAAGGATCATAAAGAATAAAATAACCTTATTTCCACATATCACACACTACCTAATCCAATGTTCCAATGTTTTTCTCCTTATCCAAAACTTTTTTCTCAATAGCTGATGACTAAAAAGCCTTCACTATCTCCAGCCAGACAACGCAGAAGGCTGAGAGAAGTTGACAGTTGTTAGAAGAGAGTCTAAGCCGATCTCTGATGCCACGCAGAAAGCTACATGTCTCTGATGCAGCTGGCACTGGCTCAGCTGTGCTCTTACCTGGACCTAGACGGCTTTCAGTCCTCTCAAACCACACTCCCTTTTCCTTCTTCTGCCTCCACCTGCCCCAGCAGAAACAATGTCACTCCTTGTTATTGCAGCTCGATGTCACAGTCCAAAACCATCCATGACACAAAAAGCCTTGTCTGAGAAAACATTATTGTTATTCTGGAGCAGAATGGGAAGAGAGGGCTAGCGGGGGAATAGAGGCGCACATTGTCTCTCTCCGAGCCGCAGCCCTGCTCCAATGTTGTTTCCTCCTACAGGTCCTCCCTCCTCCCTGAGCAAGGGGAGCATGGCCAAATGACGGAAAGGTGATTCATCATTGGTCTACGACAGCTGCAAACTGGATTAGCCCTCCCCCAATCAACATGCAAAGCGGCTTAGCCAAGGTAAGCAGGAAGGGGTGTGGGGGTTGTGGGGGTGAATGAGTGAAGGTAGGCAAAGGGGTGAGGGGTTGGGGATAGCGGGGTCTGAGGGGTAACCGAGGGTGGGAGAAAGGCCTGCCTGCTTTCCTGCTTGAGGTAGCCTGCTGCTGGAAGGGAGATGGGACTTGTTGAGCAGAGACAAGTCAAGCGTGACACCCCTAGCATCTTCAGCAGATCTTTCATCTGCAATTGACACTATCTGAAATTTATCAGCACTCCCCCTCCCGGCCTACTGACAGGTCCTAATGACCGTCAGGGCTGCTTCCCGCGGGCCTGCCTCAGCCTGGGGCCATGCCACAGCACAGAAATACACAACTTCACAGCCTATTCACAGAGGGCAGAGAGGCAGAAAGAGAACAATATATACACTTACACAGACATTATATAAATCTTGTCTTTCTCCGTGGCAACACAAAAACCCATGCTTATGACTTTTTCTTTAGCACACAGAGGCACATAACTCATGCCTGTATGTCTGCATGTGTACACACACACACACTCATGCACCGGGCACTTCAGAGGCCCCCAGACCAGTGGTGCAAATGCACACTCACACATAACACACGCAGGGCACTTTAGAGGCCCCCAGATCAGTGGTGCATCTCAGACAATGAAAGAGACTGGAAACAAGAACACGGAGAGCATATGGAGCCACATATGTTTCCTATGACGCTACGAATGCCTCTATTACTCTCCTTTAGCTGACAGTTACATTTTGCTGTCCACTCCCGCTCTGCTCGTCTCTCTGCAAACATCAAGAAGAGCCATATACTTGCATGGCTATAACACTATATTAGACTTGACTCCAGCCCACCATGGGAATACAGGGTCCAAAAAAGGTCAAAGGTATTCAACTGGTCAGGAAAAAACAAAAAGACATACATCATCTTTTTTTTCAAAAATCCTGGCATGATTTTTTTAATGGCTGACTGTTTACATGAGCCAAAGTAACATGAGATGCATGGTCTTAAGTTTTTTTTTCTCCTTTTTTTTCCAACAGGCTTTGCTCTTCACACCAAGGCAAAGCCTTCATGAATACCATTCCGGCTTTACAATTTTCCTTCTCTCCTACTGCTTATGGTACAGCCATCTAAGAAAAAATAACCATTACATTTCATCCTCTCTTTAGGACCTATAGACAACAATGGTGCCTCCTCCTGGCATTTCCCAAGATTAAAATATGCTGAGGGGATGTAAAAAAAAACACAGTTATATCAATGAAAAAGAAAGTCCGCAGAGGTAAAAGCCATAAAGACGAAAGAGAAACACATTTTGCCACAGCACATTAACAGCGATCACAGAGTTGGGGGAAATTGTGGAGAGAGAGTGTTGTGGTGGAGTGATGTGGTATAGTGTGTGTGTGCGTGTGTGTGTGTGTGTGTGTGTGTGTGTGTGTGTGTGTGTGTGTGTGGTAGCTGGTTTCTCTGTTCAGCAGTGCAGGCCTATGAAGCCATTACCATGCTGGTGTCTTAGCTATTGCCAGCAGGTGAAACCAGCCAGGTGAAGAGAGAGAGGGGGGAGCGAGGAGGATGGGAGTGGAGAAGGGAGGGGGCAGGGATTTAAAAGCAAAAACAAGTCTTTCTTCTGTGCCGCTAAATATTTATTTTTTTTAAAAAAAAGGGCTGCATTCAGCATCTTTGATGTGCTTCTTAGTTCAACCTGAACTGCCAGGTCTTTGAAGCTACCAAGAACAAAGCCAGGCTAGATGAAGCGCTGGAAGTGTCATCAAGAGAAAGAAAAAAAGAAGAAGAAGTGCCACAACACGCTTCACTCATGGTTGTTTGCTGGCCCCTTTGTTTCGCTTTACTTATTTCAAGACCTGCATTTCCAAAGGTAAACATAGCCACAGCCAAGCTTTTAGCATAGCTCATCTCAGTATGCAGGCTGTCTGACCTGGCACAAATGGTTTCTTCTCATTTGCTACATATACCTATGTCACCACACAGGTGAGGGCTCTACCTTTTCTCAAGGGAAGTGTTATCTCACCGCACAAAATTTTAACATGTTTGTTTATTTCACATAGTTACGATTCTGCTGCAAATAAAAATAATAAAATAGACACTGAAAAAGAAATATTAATTTTCACTTAATATCTTTGGACGCTTCCCGTTCTCCACTCCCTGTGTCATCTTTAATGGATATTAATTTTATAGGGCAAAGTTTGAATTTTACGGACTATGTAAGGCATGTGTTGTGAGTTACAACTTTTGAAAAACAATGCTTTAATCAAAATCTAACTTTAAAACAACTAATCCCTACTTAAGCTGGTCAGCTGAATCCACATGGTGGCCCAGGAAAAATAAATCCACTCGCAAAGAATGTAGATGCAGACAACAATTGGACACAGATGTGAGTGGAATTAGGCACAGTTTACAAAATGCTACACTTCACTTGTGTCTCTTTACGTGGCCGAAAAAATGACCGCTGCCAACAAATGTAACATTAAATAGCTTCGTGTGTTTTAATCCTCGAAAATCGAGTATTTAAGAAAACAGCTGCATGTTAAAAAAAAACAACAAAACAAACAAACATTTGAAATTACATTGTGATGTCATTTTGAACAATGAAAGCACTTTTCTGAACTTTGATTTCTGAGTGTGAAGGAGTTTGTTCTTACACACAATAAAACTAATAAAAGACATTATTAAAAAAAACTTTTAGATAAAAAAAAATTAAATGTTGCTTTTTATGTTTATATTCCATCCACATTTATTAGAACGGATGTACTGTACTAGACTATTCAACACTTTTTAGCAAATAAATGAGAGTTTAGGCGACAAATTATGGAAGCATATAGTGCTTCACAGACAATTAAAAAATTCGTCTGTATTTAAAAGCACAATTATTAACAGCTGCAGTGTTTGTTGATGTGCAATTTGTCTCTCTCATTTGGTGCAATCTGACATGGTGCTCCGGCAATTCACTCAATAGCTACATTAAATCTGTTAATACTGTGCTCTTCAACCTTCAAAATTATTTCCAGAAGGCTAGTTCGCCTTTGAGAGGCCATCAAACAAGATTTAAGGTGCACATTTTATCACAACCTGCCTACCACCATGACCACCTCAGAACGAGGGAGACTTTACAGCACAAAGATGAAAGCAAGTCCAATGACAAATCTTAACGATTTTATCACTTTAATGCTTGTGTCTTGTTACTCTAATTCTCTCAAATCTGACACAGTCCTCTATTACGTTAATCGAATTATTACCTGCCCTGGATGGGAAACAGAAGATATTGTAAAATTTGCAGAAGCTATCCAAAAGACTGTATTTTTTTAAATTCAAAAAGCGAACATTTTTGAATGATCTGTACAGAAGTATGTTGTACTGAAGACATGTTTTCAATACAACGATCCCTACGGTTTCTGTTTAGATGTACAACTCAGTAGCTTCCATATTTTCTTGCACGACGTAAACATATTGCCATTTACAAACAAACACACGAGTGGGTATTAGTGATTGAAGACCTGTAATGCAATCACCAGAATCTTTAAAGCTCATTTCCTGCTCTTTCAGTCACATATTTCAGATCCAAACAGTGATGTGTTAACAAAATAACACCCTGCAGTATTTAGTAAACAACCCCTGCCCACTAATCAGGCTACTTAATAGCAGGTCCCCCATTTCCTTCTTCTTTCTCTCGCGCTCTCTCCCCCCTCTCCCTTTCCTTCTTCCTTACAAATAGCCGATTGAGGCAGGATCAATTAGCCCTCTGTGTCTTTCACCATTTTCAATCTGCACTCTGAGAGAAGAGGGCTTGGGCTCGGCCGGCTAGACACATCCATACGGAAGGCATCAGGCCTTGGGCAAACAATGCCACCGTCATCGCCGACTACTCCTGCTTGTACACACTGCTGCAACACATGCATGGAGATACGCAGCCAGGCAGAGAGACTCTGATCTCTCCCTCTGTGTAAAGCAAATACACAGTGTAAACAGCCCCAAATCAGTCTGCTCATTATCTGCTAATTGAATAAATAAGGTTATTGTGTGAGTGAATGGTTGCAGCAGGCGGTCACACACACTGTCATGTTTGTCTACACAGGACGGAGGCCACTCTGCAAGCAGTCTGGCCCACTAGCCTATCCTAACCTCTCTATTTCCACGCTTTCATCTACTAACACACACCTCTCTAAACACCGAAAAGGGCAGGCGTTTGAAAATGATAGGAATTAGAGGATGAAAAAGGAAAGGAGAAAAAAGAGCCAAATTTCAGAGGGATGAAGTGCACAGACGCGCACACAATAATTCCCTGACTTGTGATGTAAGTCTGTGATCCTGCACAGAACATTAAACCAGAACATCCTTCAATTAAAGAGGCTAGTGATTACAGCGAGTGACTCATCTGCACTACACGTGAAATACTGGCGAGTGGAGACGCAGCACGGCCGGGAGTCGGGCCTGTTGTCTTGGTCAGACGCTGAGAGCCTCTCAGGTCTCCTCATAGCATTCCTGGCCTCAGCAGATGGCATTAGATGTCAACTGCTTTAACTGTGTTGGTTTTGTTTGTTCTGCCAGTCGAAAAGGACTCCTGCAGGCTCCAGCATGTTTTCCTTTCCTGATCAAAAATGTAAACGGGGCTAAACAGAAAAGGATCCCACACTTCAAACAGAAATTTAGATATATGTGCAGCTACAGTATTATTTTCTCATGTGAATAAAGTTGACTTTTTTTGCAAATCAAAAGGGTTTTTTTAATTACAAACAAGGAAAATTTTTAGGTTATCATTTTTAGGATGCCAATTTATATCTGTAGCAAATAAAAAGATTTTTGTACAAATGTCATCTATAGTTACTGATGGAGATTTTTGTAGACAAACTGGACATTTAAATTTCTAATCCTATATGACATAGTGCATGTGTTATAAAAACAGAACATATTATAATATGATTTGTAGCAATTATCAAATATATGGATCTAAATTATTATTGAAATGAAGTCATATTACATTTTTAAAATGACATCTTTATAAGGACATGAGTTGTATTTACTTTTACTTAAATTAAAACGCCTGACCAATTCCTTTCTTTATCACTCATAATAAATTAATTAAAACTCCTATGAAGATTAAAACCATAACATTTAGGTGATATTATTTCCATTTTAATTACTTTTTTTGAATAACTCCAAAGAATTACAATAATTCTTATCAAAATAAAAATTGAGTAGGTACTCTTTCAAACCATAACAATTAATGAAAAGCTGAGCTCAGAAATTAATTCATCACCTGCTCTGTTTGACAATAATGCTTTTAATTCTGTCCTAAATTTTATGCTGATGCACATTTATGAAATAAGAGACAATTTCACACACACACATACACACACACACACACACTGACATACTCAAAAATTAGAAAAAGTAAGACAAGATTTGTAAACCAACGCATTAATCGCCACATAGAAATCAAAGTCATACTCACTACAATTATGGTTGAATCCCCTGTGTGTTTATCCCTTCTTATATCTTCTATTTGAAAAAAAAAATCTGCTGCAGAAAGATTGGGCAGTCCAGCCGAATGGACAGCAAACTTTCTAAAACAGTTCTTCAGGTGCTGGTAGAGTCTGTAGCACAATAAATGAAAACTACAAGACTACTTTTTTCTTTTTCATTTTAGGTGTTGGAAGCCATGGAGCCCCGCGCGGTATCTCAGGAGACCCAGTCCTAGTGAGAAAGAGAGTTGTCTGATTACTGCTTCAGGCAGTGACTTGTGAGTGTCTGAGGAAGAGGGAAAAAAAGAGAGAGAGTGAGAGAGAGAGAGAGAGAGCAAGGGAGGGAGGGAGGGAGGGAGGGAGGGAAAGGCAGTGAATGAGGGAGGGAGAGGGAGGCTGCTGCCGTTTGAAAAAGCAGAAAAGTTGCTTGGTGCTCTCTCACAGGAAGACTTTGGGTCTGGAGGAGGCACGGGGGAGTTGTGCCTCACACTAGCTCCCCATATGTCATTCACTCACAGCTTTAAGCAATAGAGTCCTCTCCAGATTGTATCAGTGGAGACTAAGACAATGAAATAGCAGATCTCTCCACCGGCCTGCCTGTCCACTGGAACACCAGGCTCTGCTCACACACCCCGAGGGCCCACACTTCTCTTCTCCCCCTCGTTCTCCCTTGTTTTTGTTATGTTCCTTTTTTCGCCACAAACCGCGTTTTTTGCTCTCTCTTCTGTGTCTTAGGTCATTGCTGGATTTCTCTCTGTCATAGAGGGACTTCTGAGGGTAAACAAGGGTTTAGCTCATTAGCTTAGGTGATGGGGAGCTGGAGGTTTAACAGCGGCCGAGCGGCTCAGCTCTCTCTGTCTCAACAGCAGTCTAGTGGAAGTCTTCCGTCAACACATACACACCGCGTCTGTGTGCAAGGTAATGACTGCCTTCTGTCTGCTCCAGGTTATTATTTCAACTGTGCGAAGCTGCTACACAAGGCCATGCTGCTACTGATGAGCTTAAACTGGTGACTTATTCAAGCTGGTGATGAGGCTTGTACAGCTTTTACATCAATCTGTCATACCTTTTTTTTTTTAAAGAATATCAATTCTGTGTAATGAATGGTTGAAAGGTCAATGGACCATTTCTAATTTGTTTAATTTCCTCAGGATAAAAACTGTGCGTGAAATACCAATGGCAATACTGAAAAATGATTACCAAGAAAGAGGAAATCATACGTTTGCTATGGTAAAGAAGTGGTGAAAGAAGAAGAACACACACGGCTAGAAGAATAGTATACTGTGTTAGTTGTTGGCCTGTGTATGCAGTGCTTGTATGTCTCTGTTACCAGCTGGTCAGTGGGTGATTATAAGAAATAAAAAATGATCGTGTGTTGCACTAACAGAGCACATTCAAATAATTTTGTTGTATGGCATGAGGTCAACCAACTACTGAACTACTACATTTCTCAATCTCTAATAGCTGCAGAGTTCACAACCCGTACTGAAAGCAGGTCAACACAAACCCAACCTCTGCAGCAGCAGTCAACAAGGAGCTGACAGAAATAGAATCGAGCTGCACTGCTCCTGATTTAAATACACTGCAGTAATGATGTGGACTGCTGGAAATGCAAGTGCTACCTCCGTTTCCAAATCAACTGCCCACAGGTAAATCCATAGGATCATGTTTCAATATCTGTGCATGAAATATATTGCACATTGAACAGATTCTTTATAACTCAAGTGACTAATAGATGCTTGGGGAATCTCAAGTAACTATTTCTAATAGCGGAGGGGTACACATGCCAATTGAGTTACTGCATTTACTCTGTCGCTCTCTATTTCAATAAGCAGCTGTATAAAATTAGCTTGAGATGTCATTTTGCAAGTGAGTTATTTTCAAATTGCACAGTATAATTATCCAGAGTTGTTTATGTCTCAACGACAAAACTCAGATTTTCCTCGCACTCCTCAGCTGCATGCAGTGCTGTATGGTATGTTTTGAATCAAGGCTCCAATCAACCCAGTAGTTTTACTGGGGATGTTTCGTGATTGCTATTTTCATGTTCCACAGGATTGAATGCAATGCTGTTAAATGCAAACGATCTCATGAAAAGTAGGTTTAACTGAAAATGTATATTTACAAGAAGCTGAGTTGCTGAGTTTTAGAATTATGCATTCGCACAAATTGCTGAACGCTTTTCGTTTAACATTTGATAAGAAATATTCATATGTACAAAACACTACAGTTTAAGAGGACATATTCAGTCAAAGAAAACCTAATTTGATGCGCACATTAGAACAATAAAATAGTCTATTCTGCAACTATAAAAACCTAAAAACCTAATAGAACAATCTACATCTGCCAAATGGAAGCTTAACAAAAGATGCACTGATACTGTTCAACTGACATCAGTGCTAAAACGCCACTTGCCAAAAACTATATCAAGTAAGAAATTTGAGAGGTTTGCTAAGATTAAATGTGAAGCCGTTCTTTATTAAGGATTATCTTGATGGGACTCAATGGTCTTCATGTGGGGTTGCAGGGATGCCTGCCTGCAATTTAGAGTGAAGAGAGATCTCCACTGTCCTCCACTGCCAACAGGTTATCCACTCAACTTCTCACACACATGAAAATAGACTCACTTCCAAATGGCTGATTTGGTTTTTGAGATAAGGAATGGAGAGTTAATGTACATCAAACTGGAACCCAAGTACTTGGAAAGTTTTAGATCCTAAACTGTGGTGAGTTTTTCCTCCTGTTGTTCCACAAAGAAGAACATGTTGGTGTTTAAGAGTTTACTTATCTTGACAAAGATTACATAAACAGTGTGAGAGCAGCATAACCGGTGTGACAAGGGATCAAATGGTACAGATGAAACGAAATGCTAACACCCTGGTGACACAGTTGCAATATTTTCATATGCATATGCTGCAAATTTGTTTGGGTAGAGCTACTACAGTGTTTATACAATGTCACACATTGGGGAGGATCAAGTTCCTTTTTTGACATACATCTCCACAGAGCATTACACTCAAGTCCGTCCCCCAAGACGGGAAATCTAAACTTGGGATAACTTGGGATAAAATAACAGTTTTTTATATATTTATACAGGCATTACCAGGTGAAGTGTTCACCTATTGACTAAGGAGAAAATACAAACCTCCCAACCCCTAGGCTTGCCCCTGACACAAGTGGGACATTAAAGTTGCTGGATGGCAATTTGTCAAAGAGCTCTGTAAGTGCAGGTACTGGATATTCCTGAGTTATTTAATGTGCATAGTTTCCTGTTGAAAATAACTGAGCTGCACAGAGTGACATATCCTTGGTAAAGCAAAGCAGCACTGATGACCAAGGGAAATTCAAGATCATTTTCAATACTATTCCATTCCTCCTCCATTCCAACTGCTTGTATTTTCATGTGAACTCTGTAATACTAACTTAAGACAGCTAAACCAATCAAAGCAAAAACAAAAAGCAACCCACATTTTGAGGCCCCAAAACAAGTTATCTTGAGTTTAAGATGTCTTTCTGCATGTAGGATTCAAACATATACAATATAACATTAACCCATCTATCTACCAGGCTTTCATTAAATTCTAAAGAAAATCTTTGATGATAAGTTGTCACCACAAAAAAGATTTTGACAGTGCAGACAGATAATTTTGAAGTCTCTTAAGGTAAATTAGTAGCAAGTCAAGTGCTTTCAAGTGGTGAATGAAAGTTCCGAGTGAAGCCAGAATTCCTTATAAACATAAACATCAGGTTGGCCTGCCTCGCCGAGGAGCAGTGATAAAAGTAAACACTGTGCATACCTCAACATGAAAATACATGGGAGCTTTCCTCTACGGCAAGAGAGGAACAAAGGAAATGGTTAACCTCAGTGGACGTCACAAACTTAAATTAACAGAGTGACCTTATTGTTGCAGCCATCTTGGTTCCAAACAAAACAAAGAGAACATGTTTTGAATTAAGTTAAATACTCATTTGTATGATGAATGAAAGAAGTAGAAAAAAGTCCCAGGGTTTCCAAGTGTCTATATTTTGTATTTGTTGTGCTAAAAATAACAGTGCATGCTAAATAGTATTTAGCTAAAGAACACTAACCTGACACATTTATCCATATACTATGAGAGACAAGTTATACTTTATGACCAGTGAGGCACACCTGGGGAAAGTCTATGAGGACCCCGAAAATCCTCAGACAGACACTTTATTGCTCTCCAATGGCCCCAAAAAAGCCAAACAAGCACACTTTAGAGACCTATTACTCAGAATGAGACATCGCTACAGCTGGAAGTATCACCACGGGCATTACACTTAGAATATATAGCCCGTTAAAAGATAAAGCAAGTGAGAAGAGTAAATGCAGCTTAATAAGGCACATGAATGAGGTTTGTTTCATATATATATACAGAGATTCATGTCATCCTTAGAATCTGATTTTCTTCATTAATATGTGATTCAACTTTCACCATAAAGTAAGGCTTAATATGCATTTGCATGGAGCATCATTTAAAAACAAATGTTTTTAGCTTAACTCAGACATCAACACTTTATGCAATTCCCTTTTTACACCGTAGTCCGCATCGCTTGTGAAGCTGTCACTGATCTTTGCTTACAATTTATAAACTGGAAAAACACAGGGACAGTTCTGATACAGATACGTTTTCTTCCAAACATTCCAACAAAATCATTTTTTGAATAAATTTGAGGAGAATAAATAGTGCGTGCAGTTGCAAAATATGCTCAATTTTACATCTCATGTCAAATGGTTTTTAGAGGCAGTTTAATGTCATCTAAAATTTCCTTTAGTTCAGTGATTGTTCTGGCTACCAACTGCTTGGCTTATGTAATTCTCAATAGATGAAAACTGTGTGGCAAAAACTGAGCTTGCGTGATTTTGTAATGTTTTAAATAAAAACAGACCAAATTTGAGCCGTATTGTTATCGGCATCACAATATTAAACAACATACTGTTTAATTTATACCAGAGATTATTATCAATATGACAGCATTTTTAACACCATATGGACTTAATAATCCTAATTTGGCTTGTCTTTGTGATATGAACATATCCACAAGGCAAATGTATTAATATACTCATATTTAGATTTGCTTCATTTAAATCGCAGGCAAATGTTCAGTTTCTCTCTGGTCATTGTTGTTCTATTGAGCTGCCTTTGCCGGTCCTCAGTATTGTGTCATCTAGTTGAAAGTTGTATGGCCCTTTGCCTCCACCAGTTTTCAACAAAACGACAAAGCTTCCATTCTGTATCTCTCAGCTACTCTCCTCACACCAGTGGATAAATGATCTCATATGAATTTCCCGTAAATGCACTGTACTCAGTGTTGGATAAAGCTTCACCTCACTGGTGCAGGTTTGTAGGACAAAAAAGCAGAAAAAATACTTTTTTTTTTCTATATACTTGAGTTCAACTTCTCACATTTAAACCTGATAGAACAGTTCTTTCTTCTTAAAACTGTTCTACAACAAGCCTTCTTGTGCTTCTCTGCCCAGATTCCATAGCTTAGCAGCATATTTTGATTGTGAATACAACTACTAAGGAATCTGATGAAAACTATAATCTGGCAAGATGAGCAGATATCAGTGATTGTAAGTAAGTAGAGGAGGGGCAGTGAGTCGGCTGTGTCATTAAACCTGAAGGCCAGATTACTGGTGCTAGTTCTTAAGTCACAGAGCCTCAACCAGCAATGCCACTAAATCTAAATCAGCTGCACCCTAAAATACCAATATGTTTGGTAATAAATTGTCAGCACCCCTCTAATGGCAGCATTTGTCAGGGCTGCCCCAACTGTCTGGGACTGGCTTCTGACTTGTGCAACCCGGGCGGCCAGAAATGTGGCACTCCCCGTCTCCTCCACAGCTGCCTGCCCAGTTGGGCCCAGGTCAGCAGAGTGCCGGGGCCGGCCGCTGATCAGCAGGCTTGCAGTGGAAGGGGGAGGGGGGGTGGGGGGGTTGTTGGCCATCACTGGGAACTTATGTTCACCACACCACCAACTCCCAATGGGTTAGAGTACAAAATGCAGAGGTTATAGACATAAGTTGCTTGCAACCCCCTTCCCCTAAGGCTTACTCCCTGTTCCTGTACCCCCCTTCCACCAACCCCTGAGTCACTCGCCAAACCCCCACTAGTCCAGCCACTGTGACATTTGTGAAGCCAGGAGTCCACATAACAAAAACACATTAGGCAAATGTCTGGGGTCAAACGTCTGTTTGAATTGGCCAGATGAAAGCCACTTAGATTGGGTCTGTGCCATTCTGCTTAGTGACTAAATACAGTTACAAAAGAGGGAGTGCTGTATGAGCCAGTGGTTTGTCTCACTGACAGAATATGCTTCCACATTCAAGTTATGGTGCTGTGTGTGCCAAGGGACGGTACAAGAGCACAGACAAGGCTATTTAAGCCAGGGGTATTAACAATCAGCTAGCTATCCCACATAAATAAAACAGAAATACTACACACCGGAAAATAACTTATATTTAACCTACATCCACATTTGTTCTCTAAGAAGCAAGTGCAAGCAAACACAACGGGGGTATTTGCAGTGATGAATGTGCATTGCCATTGGACACCAGTTTTCAGTAATTTTTAACTCCTGGGCAGACTTAACAGCTGGGCTTATCTGTCTTCCTTGCCTCCTTCTGCGTGTGCACTTAAAAAAGCAGAAGCTTGGATTATCTAGGCACCAAATGTCACTCATTTTATAGGACAGCGGGAAACGTGCTGAGCTGCACAATTTTTTACAGCCTTGAGGACAGTGTGAACTATCAGCAGCTTGCCCAACTAGTAGCTTCCCCCAGTCATGCTGGTGTCAGAGGGACATGAAGCATGACATGAAGTTCTAAAATAGCTAATGAGATAATCGCAGTTTAGGACTATGAGAGAAGAGTGCTGATGTATATGCTAATACCTTACTGCAAAGTACCTCTTGGTGACTTCTGTACATGTGTCTGGTACTTGTCACTGGAGTCATTACGAGTGAGGGAGACAGCCTTTCATTTATTGTTTTTACTAGAGCACTACTGCTGCACTATCAATATCCATTGAACAGGAAGAGCTGTCTTAGTTACTTTACATATGATAAAACAAAGATCGCATTATCCAAGTGAGGAGACTACTAATGGGAGGAAATAACAAATACAACAGTAATTCATTGAATGTAAACACCAATTCACTCTATCCAATTCTGTCTAATTGTAATGCTAGTCCACCTCCCTGAAATCTCAGGCTTTGCAGCCTCCTAATGCAGTTCATTTGGACAAACATATCATTGTGGAAGACATCAATAGAACCGACTGAACTAAATGATATGCCAACTTTCCATGTTTGTTTCCCCTCGATGTGTTCGGAACAGCAGTGGCCCCGCTAAAAGGTGACTTCCTCTATGAGGAAATGGAATTTGCAATGCACTCCTTACAGCACACTCTCCCTTTGTACTTGTGCAAAAATGTGTTCTATCTCATCTAGCTAGAACTGCTTACAAGTGATTTGAGGAAAAACACTCTCATATTTTAGTTTTCTATGGCAGTAAACTGCATGTCGGGGTACAGTATTTCTCTGTTAACATAATTTAACAGGCTAATGCATGATACCCTAGAATAATTTAACTTAAATGTGCCTTTTTTACTGCACCAAAAAAGAGACGCTGAACAACAAGAGACAAACTCAAAAATTGAGTGCAACAATAATCCTGTTGTCTGCCTCACTCTTGAGAGTGCTCTTTCCATTAATAGTCCACAGCTATAAGTTTTTCTGGGAAACTTTTCATCTTCTGATACTGTAGAATTATATATGTTGCAAAGCAGCATTAATGAAATTTAACTGTGATCACGAGGTAGACAGCACAGTAAAAGGTGCATTTCAAAGGGGGAAGTAACAAACGGACTGTCTTAGATAAGTAACCACAACAATGGTGTTAAGAGTGAGCATGAAGCTGAAAATGTATTGACAGGTCAGATTTACGTGCTTTAAAAAGCTTTAAAGGCAGAAATGATTGATTGTTAGTTAAGTTAATGTATCTGCTCCATAAACTAAATGGATTCTCATTGATATCTCACCTCTTTTAAGGGTCCATCTCATTCCATCTATTGCATAGCCTCTTTAAATCTTCTCTGTGGACTCAAAACTTTCTTACTGTATCCATGTTTGGTTATAAAACAAGCAGCTCATATTTTATTTGCCAACGGCTACAGGTCCTGACCTGAAATTAGATTTTTTTTTTGGGGGGGACGACGACAATATGAAACAATTGCAGCAACATGTATATTAAGTCAACAACTATGGAACAGACAAAATAGAGGTATTAATATTGAAACGTATTATATGTGCAGTGTATAAAGACAGTAAGCTAAAAGTTAGAGATTTAGAGTTAAGTTTCCAACCACTGCCAATTGCCCTAAGGGATATCTCTTCATGACACCTTTGATAATTAATACACCTTTTCCACCCTGTGAATCAGAGGTAAATTATCACTTTAATGTAGAAGATTCCCCTGATTAACCTTTTGATAAAGACACACACAGTGAAGAGAGACGTGTTGAACTGCCAAGGACCTCTGATGATGAACATATGATTCATCAATACCAGCAGCTCTGCGCGTCTTTCCTGAAAACACAAACGAAACCACAACAAAGAAATTCCAGTCATCCAGGGTATTGCCTCTGACTCCAAAATAAACATTACGTTTTGTTACAAGGATCCGCTTCTGCATTAAGGGGGGAAAAGAAAGTGGGAAAACAAGGGAGAGAGTGTGAAGCCCTCTTCCTCTTGTCTTTGTGACTCAATTGCTGAAGCCCCAGGTGTTTTTGGTTCTCAAAACATGCAGTCAGTTCTCTAGTTGACTTTTAGTCTACCAAAAGCAAAAGAGAACTTCTTTCTTCTAAATCAATGAATCAAATTGTTAGTAATGTTTTCTGTGCCTACTAGTACCAGCTACAGTAGATAGACCTATAAATAGCTCAGCAGCCTGCCATGGAAACAACCAACCGCCTAGCCTCGGATCAGTTACAGGAGTAGCAACTTTTTATAGGTCACAAAAACTTCCAGTTGCCTAGGAAACAATGTGGAAGAATAGTGCACAGAACAGGTAATACTGGTCAGGGCAATTAGAGGGCCCATTTTGTTGAATGGGAGTTATCAGAGAGCTAGCTTGGAGTAATTGAGGGGTTTGCTCATTCACTGGCCACAGACTGTTCTGCTAAAACTGCACCTGGGCCAAGGCACCTTGAACAACTTAACAATGGAAAGAGACGGCTGTTTGTTTTCTGTAAGCCAGGGGAAGTATCTGGTGGAAATTTGTCAAAGGATGAGACTGGTGGTTTCACAAAAAGCTGTACTTGAATATTGATTTCCATTTTAGACTTGGGTATTCTATAGCTGTTCATTCTATTGCCAAGTTAAAGTGGAAAGCAATGGATGTGCTCTGACTACAATTGTGCCCAAAGTACTGAGTTCCAAATGTGTTGCCTTGCAGCATATTTTACAACATCCGTTTATGTTCATCTCTTGCTCTGGGTCTGCTTTCAATCATTTGTGTGCATCAGAAGCTTTTATATTTTGTTTTTTCTGGCAAGCAAGGTGCTTCCAACTGTCTTTATATTGTTTGTGGATGGCTGAGTACAATTCTACCACATCTGGATTAAACTCCTCCTGTACCTGCTGATAAAATCTCTTAGGCAGCCCAGCAGTCACAGCTGTGACTCTCAAAGAAGCCTGCATCAATTGCATGATGACTATGCAATTTACAAAATTACAAGCTAGCTGAAACCCTGCCCCAAAGAAGCCCCAGACTCTGCCTGAATTATTAATCAACTATTGATGAAGGCCTGATAAATGCACTCGGCTCACCATCCCAATGACATTCTTGTCTCCTGCCCTGAGCCACTTCTGCCACTCTGCCTGCTGATTTCCTGTCAGTTAATACAAAAGTCACAAAGATCTGAAAAGTGCTAATTTAAATCACAAAAGAGAATAGTATTCAACAATGTATCAGCTTACACATCATAATTGTACTACTATCTCTCCTGCCCGGGAACTGAAACAAGCACACTTCCATGCCAGCTAATTACAGTTTCACACTGTGTGACAGTCGACAATCTTCCCCTATTCTGTTGGCCAGCCACCAAAATCTTCTAATGTGCACACACAGGGGGAATCAACATGCCAACCTGATGGAGATATACAAACATCAGAGGAGAATTACTGGCATAATTCTGATTACCTCTCTGCCTTTAGGTATTAATATAAAATCCATCAAGTATTAAAAAGAGAACATTATTTTTGAGGAATTGGAAAGATGTGACGTGCTCTTTTTTCACAACGTGGATAAATCCTCTGAAAGACATTCAATAATTTATTTTAACACATCAGGGGAACGCATAATACCTCACATATTGTGGGGATGTTTATTTATCAATATAATGTACATTATCAAATGACAGTCAAGCACCTCAGCAGCCCTTCTGACTGACCCCTGGGCCTGGTCGTCCATATCTCCACCACCATCACCTCTAGCAGCTGCAGAGCACTTAATAAATTGCACCTTTAACAAAAGGAAAAGGTGATGAATTGAAAAATGTTTAGCCCTTTCATGCATAATTAATGCTGCCTCTCCCTCAAATCGTCTGCCGATAAATAATTAAAATTAATCTCATTATGGAAGTTTTCATTATAGGATAATTTAATTAAATGAAACCCTGAGGACCTCTGAGGGCCTGGAGCCACTAGCGCCCTACTCTTCTAATGGGTAGAGGACAGGAGAGTGCCCTGGTAATGCACAGGAGCCCATACATTATTTAATGGATCCCACTAAGTAAGAACAGATCAATGATAACTTGTCATCCCATCAATGTGTTGAAAGCATTCCAGAGCCCACTACAGGACAAATCCCAAAACTGGAATAGAAAAATATCTGCATGCACATATGGAAAACCCACACACTCACTGTATGTGTGTACATACTGTACACCGAGCAATGTCACTGATGGTCATTTGAGGATGCAACTTTGAATATTCTTTGTTCGTGCATACTGAAATGCAATACCAAAGAGAGGATGCTGGCGCATTTTACTGATGGGAAGGCAGCGGAGGGCTAGAGGTTGGAGGAAGAAGAGAAAAGAGTAAGACTTGACGCCTGTTGCCTACATTACACTTCAGGTCAAATGTGCTTCAGCGCAAATGGTGAAGGGTACGAGGTGTACATCTGATACCAAACAATAAATGATATCAGAGTCAAATGGGAGCCATTAAAGACCTTCTTAGTGAATGAGAGGAGGGGCTGAAGAGGAAGAGGGTATCTGGGTTTGTCTTGTCTCCAGGAGCACTTAAGCACTCTAATTATCACACCGCAGTGAAGATGCACACATCTAGTTCACATTGAGACGACTTGAGCTACTTTTCGCCACACATGGATCAATTTTCAGCTATTCACACAAACCTCAAATAAATAGCAGCTTTAAGTTTTGATTATAATGATATATAAAAAAAGATAATCATGATAAATACACTCTATCATGCATATCTACTGGGTTAAGAAATGTAACAAACTCTCAAAAATACATTATGTTTATCTCATTCTGGCTCTCTTAATACTAAAAAGATTGCTTGTTGCAATAATGATAATTACTGTCCTCAGATCATGAATGACCTATAGTTCAAAGGTTGACCAATTCTGCATTCTAACCTATATTTAGGGGTGCTGTTCTAAATAATAATAATACTATTAAGCTTCAGTTAAAGCCATCACCTCTACTTCAGATGCAACACATTGTGTCACTTTTACTAAACTTGTTTGATGCAAAAGAATAATAGATAATGAAAATGGGAGTTTTAATGGTGAATAATTGGAGAAGTATGTGTTTACTCATATATAAATGTCAGGTCAGTGTATCTTATTTACAAAGAAACTGAAATCTCTTTTACTAAAATTATACCAATGAATTTTATTCCTGTTGGACTTTAAGAGATTTTGGTTTATTTGACTTCTTTTCAGCACCATGGAAGCCTTGTGCATGACACAAAGTGTGGCACATTTTGCTTTTTGCATTTTCTTTTCTTTGATTGGTGCTTACTAAGTAATGTTGTAACCCAATGTGGAAAAAAAAAACAGTTTCCAAAAGGGGGGTCAAATAATTTTGGTCCAGGGCCAAATTTGACTGAAGGGCTGCTATTTGATTATTGTGATTGCAGTTCTTCAAAATCAATGTGTTCACTGTTTTATAAATTAAATGAATGAAATTATTATGCTCAAAGTGTTGTGTAAAGTGTGTGGTAATGAAGAACATATGTGACAGACTTATATTTGAATACAAAATCTCACATTATGCATATGTCGTGTCTGCATTTCAAAGAGGAAATCTTTAACATAAACATTAGCATTTTGTGAAAACAACTGAGTAATTAGTTTAGGGCATAATAAGCTGGGGTAGGCACACAATGAAAGAAAGCATTCTGGCTTTAAAATGAATAAAAATTGATTGTGTCCCAATAAAAAACGAATTGGCGGAGTGTTAACTGGATTCCACATAAACGTCTGTAGCAGTCCCTGGCCGCTTTATTGTGTGCTAATGCAATAGAGAACACTTAGCAATAAATGCTCCTCTCTGATGAGCTCACAGAGGCTTTCCAAGATGGCCTGATGAAATTGTAAAAATTAGATTTGAGCTAGCTGCTAATGACTCCTAAAACAAAGGAAAATCTCTAAATAGAATTAGCCTGCCCTCCTCTTCTCTAAATACATCATATGTAAATTACTGTCATTTGGAGAAATATGCTTGCCTGGAAGGTAAAGCCTTCATTAGAGATCTCAGTAGGTTTGGGACTCGAACAAGAACTCCTCCAGGACATTTAAAAAGTTTGAGTACTGAGAGAAGGTAAAGGTATTGTTCACTCACGTCAGCAGATTAGAGATACTATATGACTTAAATCTGTTTTTGATCATTTTAATCAGACCAGCTGGATTTTGTTCCTGGGCTGACAGCATAGATACCTGCCATGAGAAATGCTTCATATGTAAAATTTCTGATTGTTTTAATCTATATTCATATTTAATTCCAAATCAAATTGTGCTCAACATACATCAGCCAAGTCAATGTACCCTTTCTCTTAAAATAGCATGCTCACTTACAATATCTTCAATAAATCACTTCATAAACGCAGCACCACAGACACCAATATAGCATCTCAGTGAAAGTTATTTAATACACATAATTAAATGTGTGAAAGTCTGATACATTGTGGTGGTCACTTTGACCATAGAGTACATAATTATTTTTTAAGCTTTTAACATGTTATAGCATCAACCCTGTGTGACTACTCCATTAACTGGATGATATCTAAGCTTTGATTAGTGCTGTCCTTTCAATTTAGCTTCCACAGCCAAGAATTAGTATTAGATCTTAAGTGCTGTGAGTGCTGTAAGTTTTTCCTCACATTTCTCAATTTCTCCAATATGTTATTAACTTTTATATAAGGCTAAAATAATTTGGAGGATGCTAAAATAAATCTTTATACTATTCTATAATAATGATTTATTTATGTAATTATTTAATTTAGTGTTTTTACAAGTTGAGTTAAGTGACTCCTGCTGTTATTATTTACTTAATCATAATTATTAATGCCTATTGCCTAATCTAATCATTATGCTTACTGACTAGTCAGGTGGTCATAATTTGGTGTGACATTGTTCCTCAAATAAAATTTTAAAAAGTCAAACATTAAACTGATAACTATTTGTTTATTGGGTGAGTACATAGTTCATGTTTTGTTTTAGGGTTTTTTTTTTAACAGCTGATAAGGCTGTATTAGTGCAGCAATGGTTGACAAATTAGTTGGCTGACTTACACCAAATATGTTGTTTAACTGCAATTTTACAATTCATTTCAACATTTTGTGAGTAATCAAAAATATGTAGGCATTATACCTCAAACACAATTCAGTAGACTTGACTGTAATTCAGCCAGTTCCAAAATGAACAATGCAACTTTGTCAACTAAAGGTTTAGAAATGTTTACACAGTCCCTACAACCAATTATTTGCCCTCCTAGAGAAGCCTCCACTTAACCACTCAATGGCCATTCACACTACCCTCTATTGTTTGTATAGGGCAAGTAAAACAGACATATATGACAACTGCAGGAATTACACACCAATTAAACAGGATAAGTTGTGTTTGCAGGAGCTGCTCAACTGTTTCCTAATACAAACAGTATGCCTGCCAGTTGCCTATAGCTTCAGGACACAGCCCTTGTGTGTTCCTACCATGTAGGTAATTCACTTATCTGGGCATTGTTCTCAGTTCATCCCTGTTGAATCACATGGCTTTGCCATTAGATTTTCCCAGCTTTAGGTAAAACCTCCACCAAATATAAGCACAGACCTCACAGGGTTTCCCAAATTAAAGCATCCAAAATGTTTAGTGTTACCAGGGAGTTACATGTGACCCTACATGTCATTGAAATTGTTTAAAGAAATGCATTGTTATACCATGCATCACTAGCATACATTACATATTTGCAAGGTAATCACTAATAGGGTGTCAAAAAGGTTTTAAATAAATGTAATTGTAAGTAAAAGCAGAACATCTGTGGATTTATTATGCATTGGACAGCTGATGTCCGCATGGCTGCAATGGAGAGTGCTGTACTGTATGTCTGCATGGTAGTGAAGTTTGAGTGTTTTCTGAGCGTCTGACAGGAGGATCACATATGGAGCAACAGCTACACTGCAGCTGTGGGGTATTTCCACTGTCTATAAGCACCTACCTATTAATGGGCTTAAAGAAACTCATAATACCTACAATCTGTCAAACAGCTGCTGCACTATGTTTCATTCTTAATAACTCTAAGATGCAACCATTTCTTATCAATACAAAGGTGAGCAGATATTCTATATTACATTTCCTGTTTCCTTTTATAACTCACATATAAATTGTGGATGGAGGTCAAGAGGCAGAGGACAAGACTAGAATAAATCCATACAAGTTATACTTTATTCCAACCTAAAACCTTCATTTGGCACTTTCTAAATAAAAAGAAAAATATAAAGAAAATAAATGAATTTATTGTCAAAAATACAGCTATGTCCATTTATGATATGCACTGTAGGTGACACATCAGATGTATCTAAATAGTTAATCAGCCCTGATGTTCTTGAAGGAGTCAAGCAACGGATTACAGTAATTGAAAGTCCATACTGCGACAGAAATAACTGTTCTCACACAGGGGCTAGACCCACTGGTGCCTTTTGCTGTCTGTTGGCGAGAACTAAATATATTTTCTGCATTCTGAATGGCATTCCATTCGAACACATACATGCCAGTAGTTAACAGTGTATGTGAATAAATAGCTTTCTCAGCCAAGCCTTGAGACACGTCAAAGATGGGTGCGTATGTATATGATTTGTTTGTTTGCGGACATATATGCTAGTATGGTATACAGGGAGCTGTAAAGAAGTATGGTAATTTTGTCTTTCCCTTTTTATCAGTTTAAATTAATAACAGGTCAGATAAACTTGCGCTTATACATATTGACAGAGTAATAACTCTTCTAGAGCACCAGAGCCTAATTTCTAAGGATCTAAACAGTGAGCCAGAATTATGTCACTCTGACCACCTGTTCCTCTGAAAAACGTCACTGGCCTTAAGTAGTTCCGGCACGCATCCAAAATGTGAACTTCTGAACCGGAGTGCTTACTTTCTCATCTGTGTAGAAGCAGGAGGCGGCAGTGTGTAGCAACAGCCACTCTAATTTCGTGGTGGTAGAGGAAGGGGTTTACATAAGGGATGTGCTGTTCTGTGCCTGTCACTCAACCTGCTTCTGACTGGCAAACGCAAGATTGAGGCTGATGCTGTTTCATGTCACCTAAAGGCTAATGAGAGATTAAACATCAGTAGCAGAAATGCAAAATATTGTTACAGTAGTCCAGCAATGAGTTCACACTTGCATCTGTAGAAATAACCAGGGCAAAATTTAATTATTGGATGAATGGAAATAGCACTCATAATTAGACTGTTTTCCAAGCATTTTCTTTTTTTGTCTTAGAGTACTTCTATGAATTTAAATTAACAGACAGAGGAATAACACGTGTGATAACTGTCCTCACCAATGCTCATTTACATAATCTATCAAAAATCATCCCAGGCAAGACAGACTTTTTATATTAATAAACGCACGTATATTAGCTTTGACAGGAGGTCACATAAATTATGACTGAGCTCAACAAAACTAATCTCTTCTCTGTCAAGGGAAAAAAGCAAAATGTTCTGCTGCTTACACCATCTGTCTTCAAGACCAAGTTGTATTGCAGGTGTAGCACAATTACACAGTGTATGTCTTTTGGATGTGAGTTTTAAAATAGCTGTGCAAGCATCGCTGGACCACACACAGCTGTTAGTGGTGTGGTGCTGCTTACATCATTGGAGTTTATGCCAATTAGCTTTTCTCCCTATTTGCAGGGCGTTTGTCATGAATGAATGACACACACACAAAAATAGATGGACCTCCCTGCACAGACATGTAGCGTAATAATGGTCTTAATGAAAGAACCCACTTGGTAACCAATGCTTGAAAGGAGTAAGCAATAGCAGTACACTGATGTATTAAACTTCATGACTTATTTGTGATTGGAGAGATTTCATTTTTTTTATACTATACAACTTTTAATTTTGGAATGAGTTTAATTCATCTCACCTAGTATGCTCTATATTTTTGCTCTTGTGTGTTTCTGTTTCTGATTCGACCACAAACAGAATCAAGAAACTAAGTCAAACACCTAGAGCGCCACAGGAAGAAACTGCATTGACTGAACAGAACATGTTCCTGTTAAATGAAACAGGCTTGCTGAGGAAACCAGCCCAGCAGTGGTCCATCATGGGGAGCAGGGCAACCACCGTACTGTGGTGGCCTTGATGAAATCAGCTTACACTAAGGCCATTGTGTTGACAGTGGGGATCAAGGCAGTCAGAGTTATTCCAGGGGTCCTGCCACTCTACAGCCTAGTGCCTGACCCTGTACAAGAGGCTGACAAGCCACAGACACAGATTGCCAGTCTCCACACTGTAAACTACAGCAAAACCTGAAATAATGCTTCAATCTGTGGGGGGATAAGACAGAGGCAGGCTGGCAGGCAGAAGAGGGCACTGTTTTTCTTCACTGTACACACAGCAAGATGCATGTATAAACAGATCTTTCTGTGTATTAAATATGTAGAGATATGTAGAGAGCATATTCTGGCATGTGGACTATTATTTCATTGTGGCTAATCATCCATCAATTACTAAGAAAATGGACAAGTTCACATTTTAAGATAAGAGAGAAACCTATTCTCTCTAAAAGGTTAACTATTAGGTCCTTCCAAGGATTATAATACCGCATGAATTTTCTTAACAAGGCTGCTGTGTGTTCTGCTATAGTAAAAAAAGCAGCCAAATAGCCCACTCCCATTTGCTCCATGTGTTGAGGTGTCTATCATGTGCGAAACAAGCTATTTTTCTTCAGCTGTGCCTTTTTGACTCTGATGACATAATGCTAGAGAGAGTTGGTGCTGGGGTAACTTTCCCCACTCTTACTTTTATACATCTATTTAAGAACAGCAGCCTTTCACACCAAGTTCAGCAGGAAGAAGTAGTAAAATGAAATGGGCAAGACCTACAGTATTTCATAATTAATAGGTAGCAGTGAGAGGAGAACAGTCCACGCTGACGTAAAAAGATCAACAACGTATAAAAGTGATCATTCATTCTCCAGAAAATTACGGATTGAAAAACCCGGAGCCATATGTTATTCCTTTCACAAAAACAAAACCATAACAAATTTGAAATATGCGCCAAGCTTTTTATATTCTTTGATTACTTTGCTTTATTTGGAAGTCGTACAGAGCTGCTACTCTGCTTGCCTATACGATCTAATTTGTTACTAAGGTGGTCCCCAGCTCATACCAGGTCACCACCTGCATGCAGTACTGTAAATTACTTGGTGGGCCTAATTGCCCATGTCCGCTGTATTACTATAAACCACTAGTGCTGTGCTAACTCTATTGTCAGGTACTTAATCAAGGCCACCAGATTTATTTCCCTGCACTAACTCCGGGGACAACCACAAGCAGAGGCCTGAGTAATTGGATCTTTTTTTGCATCTAAAATTAACCACCTATTCTTAGTGAGAGCTGGGGTTTGGAAATGATAACAATAATGATATCAACCAATACCATATGAGGCCTTGCCTTTCATACTGGGAGTTGCATAATGCATAATAGACCCAGATGTTGCTCGGAATGACCTTACCTGGGGGGGTATGGTGCCATTATGCCAATCAAACACTGTAACACTTGATCAGTCACAGGCCTAAAGCAGACTGGAGAAACTCAATTATTCAGTCTCTTACCTCACACATACACAGCAGTAGCAACAGGCGTTAAGGTTAGCCCAATCCCTCCTGCGTGGACCTAAAGCTGGAAAATGCAATAGAAAGAAAGAAGTTAATAGCCACAATTATACCGTTATAACATACATTTTGTGAAAGAAACCTTACACATTCACAAAAAAACATTTTACTGCTTTCACTGCAATTTTCACATTTCCTGTATTTCTCACATTTCTAACAACAAATAAGACGAAGAGGCTGATTGAAAAAACAATTTTGTAAAAGGACCATATGTTAGAATTAACTAAAAAAGACTGATATAACAGTGCTATGAGTTATTACTTAATAAAATGTTAATACTAGGGTTATTGTCGATAGTGAATGTGCGTTATATAATCTGTTTCATTCTCTTGGAAATGACTCTATACAACCAAAACGTAACACGCCTTTTACAAGATAGTAGGTTGTTTCTTAACAAAATGTAAAACACTTTCACAAAATGGATGTGTTGTTTTTTTAAAAATATTTAATATGTAATAATTTAATTTTACTATGTTTTCAATTTCAGTTTCTTTCATTAAGTGAATGTATACAGTACTTTGTAATGTAACTCCTTTTTGTCCATGCGGTAGGCGAAGCAGTGCGGAGGGAGAGAAGAGTGAGCACTGAGCATGCAGAGGGGATGTGGTCTGTGTAGGGATGTCAGAAGCATAATGGCCAGCTGAGTCATAGGTTATAAAAAGCTGTCATTAGGGATTTCTGTCCTCAGCAGCTCATCACACAGGACTTGTGAATTATTTATTACACTGGAAACTCAAGTGGCCTGTTACTCAAGACTGCCTGGTTTCCTGTACTTCCCTTTCCTTGGCTTGTTTAATAAAAGCATATCATTTAGTCGTAGTAATTCAAGTCTGAATAGGAATTAATTTCATTAATGTAAGTACTATGGTGATTTTTTATACTGGATCTAAAGAATTATACCTAATGAGGGCATTTTTACAATGGAAGTGTACAATCAACGTGTTTGTATTATTAGGATGGCCCTTGTATTTACTTTGCCTGCAGTCCAAATGACCACCTAATTAGCACTCAAACCGCATTAATAATGTTGATTTTTATTGTATGGCTGGATTCTTTAAGATAAGCCATAAAGCCAATAGCAACAACTTTGAAAATCTTATGAAGAGGCAACAACATAGTTAACAACTAATGCCAATTTCGGCCTTTTGGACTGGATCACTGATATTTCAGATTTTTTCAGCAGCTAAGTATGATATACCTTCACCAACACAGTCCACAAACCAGCAAAGAAGAAAACTACGCATCCCCTAAATCAGTTTCACTTCATTTCCCCCCCTCAGTTTTTGATAGCAAAAGTCGATGCAAATCAGCTCAGGCATTTTTCCTCACTTTGTTTTGTTCTCAGTATATGAAAATGGTTAAAAATCCCATGGGTCAGTGAAAATGATCCCTCCACTCCAGTCGCCTGCTCAAAGTCAGCCAAAACATTCCAGACTTCAAAAGGCAGCTTTGCCTACCAGGGCCATTTCAGTGTCCCAACCTCCATGGCCCAGGAGGACTTGGTTATTTGGATAAATTAATTTCTGGAGTCTGCCTGAGTTGCAAAAACAACCTCCTGCCTGACAGCAAATTAGTCTAACTGAAAAACCTAAAAAAATGCATAACGTTAAAGGAAACACACCCCCTCACTCCCCACCCTTTTTTTTAAACATAAAATTGATTTTCTGTTTTGATAATTTACTAGTGTTTATGATTTTATATATTTTTGTAAATATTGATAAGAGAATAAAAAATATTGTGGAATACAATCTGTAAACCTATCTTCTGGCAGGTGAGCAGTTTCAATAGGCAACATCAGCACACAGGCTGTAAAATACACATGCTGTGTACAGTACACAACTGACAGGCTCTATACCATAAAACAGGCTGATGTAAAAGTTTAACAACTGTCAGTGGGATTGAAAAAAATGACATAAAACTGAAATCTCTGTAAGACTCAAACATTTATGAAAGAGAAAAAAATAAACCTGAAAGCACAGACTGTGAAAATGGGGGAGGAAAATGGTTACGGAGGGAAAATTATGCAAACAGATGAAGACAATCCAGAATTAATGGTCCGCAACATTTTCAGGCACTCAAAGAGCTGTCCAAGGACACCATAGGGGAGACTGCATGGCCCCAGTAATTGGAGGAGCATGTAACTTCAAAAGTAAGGAGAACAGACTGGAGAACTTTCTTCTGAAGTCAAGTCTTAAAGAAAATGTGAAGCACATGTACAGTACAGTAGGGAATCTGGTACATGTGTGAATGAAAATTGTCCTATTCATTGCTGCAGACATGATACATTGCAGTATTCCTGCTGAGCTACCACACTTTTAAAAAATTGAATGAATTCTGATCTTGAATCTTTAGGTCACAGCTGTTCCATCTCAATGAGTGAAAATACAAAATGCACCAAAAAGAAACTGGGTCAAACCAAAACAACATATTCTGCAATGTCAATAAAGATGTCCATAAAATAAATCATTCAACGGATGTGAGATCACCCTAAGAAAGAGAAAAAGCTTTAAAATGTAATGGCCATAAGTCACAATAGATATGTCATCTATAGTGTTGTGGATTTTGACCATGTTCCCGATCTTTCATAAAATGGATGATATTTCTGCAAGACAATCCAAGGCAAGGAACACAAAACTGTGGCCTTGTCAGATGATGATTTCATCACAGTGAAAAAAGTAGTACAATATTATACAAATGACTGATTGTAGATAATCCTAACTGTCAATTGATCATGCATGGTGCATGTCTGTACACTGAAGGGTAAAACATGATAAACAATGCACAACAGCCTGGACTTTTCAGCTTATGCATTATGAAATGCTATCTGATCTGATCGCCAACACTTTCAGCTTCCTGGTAGCAGGCAAAGAAAACATCATATGTGCACCCTGTTCCATTTTTCTAGTACTGTAATGACAGCAGCGCATGGTTTGTGCAACCATGGACCCACGCATGTGACCTCTAGCCAGAAGTGAGCCAGTACTCAGCAGTAACCGCATCATAACATTTAACCAGGTGCATAAATATGGCAGCTCCTCAAATTGACATTTAGACACTGAAGTACTACTGATATTTGACAACTTGCTCCGGTTAGACAAAGAAAAACATCCAATCAGGGAACCACCATCTTTATACACTCCATCACTGAGATGCGTATTCAATCAGTACAGCTGGACTGGTAGAGGGCCTGCTTCTGCAACCTAGACTGTAATCATAATGGCATAACTTTGACATAACCTACACTTCTGTCTTGATGATGTGCTTTAGCTATATATCATAGAAAGGACTCCAAGTCAGAAGAAAATGAAGACAAACTGTATAATATTTGAATGGGAAAAGCAGAGGGGAACACAATCTTTCCAAGGTCCTTTGGTCTGAGGGAAGAACACCATGTGTGCTTGAGTTAATCCAACATACACGGAGGAGAAAATGTCCATTTTTAACCTGTTATCCATCACTGTCAAATGTGGTGCACAGTAAAAAAGGAAATAATTAGACAGAAAAATGACTGCAGCCTGGGGCAGAATGAATGAGAGTAAAACCTAGGTACAACTGCTGTTAACTTAAGGCAAATGATATTTTGATAAATGCCCCGTATGCAACTTGTACCTGCACTACCCTACCCCCATGTCTGAGAGTGAAAGCATGCTATTCTTACAGTATATGCTTTTGAAGTTACACAGCATGTACACTCAAGTCTACTGTATGATAAGGCTTACTGAAGTATATAACACTTAGCCCATTGTGTTGAAATGGTGATAATCACTTTTTGAGACTAATATCAGTTACTGTAAAGTAGCTACTTTACAGTAACTGATACTAGTTTGCACAACAACCAAGTAAACTGCCCTAATGCTTTACCCCACAGGTAACAAATAGCCTAATAAATAAAAATGAAAAATTGAAATAGGTCCATAAAATACAAATAAACAAGACACACATTTTATTGAAGTTACACTAGTTGTTTTTCAGATGAAAGTCACATCTTTCGTTCACCCATCTTTACTTTAAACCTGCACACAGCTGCGGATTCATGGGACTCAAATCAACTGCTGCTGTCCCCGCCCATGTTGGAAATGGCTCAACACCACGCTGTCATCTCAACACACAAGGAAAACAAATAGATATTTATAACATTTGTGATTTGAAGAAGCAAAACAAGTGTCAGGAAAGCAAGCTAACCCCAAACTGAGTCGTCTCGTGGCTGCCTACCTTATGTATCACCGCTGTCACCACATGCAACAAGTCTCCCTGTCCATAACCATGAATTTTACGTCTTCTAACCCGTCAGCGACTGCTTCTCTCCCAGTCCGCTGGTAGATATTTCACAGACTAACGCGACAGTACTTCGGAAAACCCGCATAAAACGCGTAGTGTTGTTAAAAAACGTTTCATGGTAGCAGAGTCGGAGAGTTACAGTGAATTGACATGATATCCAATGCGTCTGTGCGCGCGCTGCCCACTGGTATCAAATGTAGCAGGCACGAGGGAAACTTTACACACACTGTATTACAGTTCACTTCGTTAATTATGTCTGGTTGTTTTTACTTGTGACATACACAGTCTGCTTAAACTCAATTAATAGGCTATGGGTAAGTTTAGGTAATTTGTTCTACTGTAATTTGTTCTAATGCAGATTAATTTTTATAATATGCCTTTGTGATTTTTATATTGGTCTACTTCAATAACTTTAAATGTCTTGGAGGGTGCCCAAATATTAAAAAGTGGCGTTTGCTGTAGTAAACCCTATTGTGATGCATTGCCCACAAAGCTCTATTTCCCAGTTATAGATATGAATTAGAGCGCCACCTATAGGTCTCCACATAGTTATCAAGATTGTTCCATGGTTTTCAAACGTACGTGTGTGCTTCTTGTTGAGTTGTGGGCAGGAATTTATCAAAATATTAGACGTTTGATGCTTTCATTCAGTGATTCTCAACTTGCACCCCCCACAAGGTGCCCCAAGGGACACAGTCATAAGCCTACTCCAAGTCTACAAAGCACATATAGACTGGATGTGCAAACTCTCATGACCCTTCAAGTATCTCTGCAAGGGTGAAGAGCTGGTCCACTGTTCCATGGCCAGGATGGCATTGTGACCTCCAGCAGGCACTGTGACGGTTTGCAGCCAAATGTGAAGCGGTCAGGATGAGCACCTCCAAGTCTGAGGCCATGGTGCTCTGCCGGAAAAAGGTGGACTGCTCCCCTTAGGTTGGGAGTGAGTTGCTGCCCCAAGTGAAGGAGTTCAAGTATTTTGGGATCTTGTTCATGAGTGAAGGTAAGATGGAGTGTGAGGTCGACAGGCGAATTGGTGCCAGGTAAGCAGCAGAAAATGGATGGAGTGTTATTTCTTGTTTTTTTGTCCTTTAATATCTGCTTGTTTTTTTGCAAAATGCTGTATCAGATGTACTCTTTCAGGCCTCTAAGTATTCAAATTAAACAATATGAGATGGGAAAACCACTCTTCAGTTGAACTGCTCATAACTTATGCAGCCTTTGACAAGGGGTAGCAAAGAAATATTGCTCCGTATTAAAGGGTCACAAGCAAAAAAAGGTTGGGAACCACAACTTTAATGGTTGCATACTTTTCTATTACTATTACACAACAGTATACAGTATGGAAAGATGTACCTCCAGAATTGTAACAGTTTCAATGTGAATGATGAATGAATGCAACATTTATACTTATGTGAAGAGGCTCCATATAATAAAGCAATTGTCATCCTACTCCTTTGATAATATCAACTTATTGGAAGAGATGATTGGATGGACAGCCCTTAATAGCCTTCAGCAATACATCACAAGACAATTCTGATGATTTGTTGCATCAATTGGCTGTTCACATAATCTCATTTGGGTTTGAAAATGCACTCATCCAAAGGTTCAAGTCCAAGCCTTCATTTCAGCACAGCACAGCACAGCACAGCACAGCAGCCCACACACCTTCAGATAAAGGGATGCAAGCGGATGGAGAGCGCCACATATCCTTGAGAGCATTTTTTTAATTTCTTGGTGCTCCATCTGTTGAAATGATAAAGTGCAGCCATAATGGAGTGCAACAAGATTAAATTAATCAGGTTTGTCCATTACTCTGCCGCAGGCTCTTCACAGATGATTGCAATTTTCTCTGTCAGGCCCATTATTGTAAGATCTGTTTAGTGGGTTGATGCAATTAAAATGGACTTAATGTAAATTTAACAATACAAATAACACTTCTGTCTGTGTATGTTTAAGAGGGGTGCGGCTTGAGAGTCCTGAAGTGCAACGGTAAACACCCACTGTAACCATTTTTAACTTCAAACAAAGCAGGGTGCTATTTGATTAGTGTGGACTCTGTGATCAATAACTGTTTCATGTTTTCATGTTCTCTGTGATGTCAAAGGATCCGGTTGCACAGACCACCCTTGTCTGGACGTCGGCTGTAAGGAACACAACACCTTCCACAAGCGTATCATAATGCCCATAGATCATTTGAACCTGGAGAGGGGGGAGTTTAATGGAGTCACTCTGATGAAAGCATATAAAGTGTACGCCTTTACTCTTGTGTATGAATCTCATGGTTCAGTACAGTAGGTGAGGCAGACTTGAGAGAATTTTTATTAATTTTTCCCGGAGCTGATCTAATATCTTCCTGATTGGTTGCTTCCTCCTGCTGGATCAGGTCACTGCCAGGGGACAAAGCCTACAGGATGTGTGCTTAACAGGAGGAGATCTCGGCCTAGCGTCACAAAGCTCCCACCACCACTTAAACACGGGAACGGCGGAACTGTCACGCTAAAAATGTCAGATGCTTTTTATTCTCAGCACCTCTATAATTTTTGATTTATGCCATACAGTAAAATATAGCAATGCACCAATGCTTTCTCTGTTTTGAGACACTCTCCTACAGTACGCATATGAAGACCAGGCTTGGTGGTACCTCTGCTGCGAGACACATTTTTCATAGATCTATCTGGAACCTCGGAGCCACATCTGTTTCAAGTAATTTTACTGGATTTGAGGCGGCTGAGCTTAAGGTTATTGTGGCTAAATGAAAAATTACCATAACCAATCAGACAATGCACTTTATTACATTATATGCTGCATTTCATTTTGAGCTCAGGTGTTTTGCATTAGTCTTCTATCACATTACAAGCAAAGTGAAATAACCCACACCTGGAGAAAAGTACATATTTTCTTTGATACATAAAAGGGAGGAGAAAATGTTTTTATTCAAATATGACTTGTTTTTTTCTCCTCCTTGCCCTCTTTTTTTTATCACACAATGAGATTTATAATACCTGGTGTGCCGCTCAGGTAACCTGAGTAGGTATGCACCAGTGTGTTTGTTGGAGGCACCTTTCACATGAGGTGCATTCCAGTGGTCATGGCAGGCCAACAACTAGTCAATCAATCACATTCTGTACACCAGTAATTTAGTAGGTGTCACAGTATCTCTTTTGTTAGACACAGGACAGCAGTGGGAGTCAGAGAAGGAAGTAAGACAACAAAATGTTTTTCAAACAGCTGAGGACACACAAAAGGCAAAACAGATGCCAACCCCGAGTATTAAGAATTTTATGCAGTTAACTTTGCCTTCCAATCATGAAGCAAGCAATTTAAGATTATAACAAATTTATATTTGTTGAAAGTGAGAACAGGAATTGAAACATAATTCTGATTACAGAGAAGCTTCCTTAACATTTGTGTCCCAGACTTAAATACTTATGAATGGTGAAGCTGGCAAAGGAAAGGAAAGGAAAGGAAAGGAAAGTATTCAGTTACTTGCTTAGTGGCACAGTGTTTGTATGCTAGTCAACATGAAGACATTAATATCATACTCAGTGTCAGTCAATTAAAGGACCAGTATTCCATGTTTAATTAAAAAGTATAATTACATGTATCATTTGACTTTGATTTCTCATGAAAAATAACAATTTTCATGTTCTTTAACTGATTATAATATTAGATATAGATTTGTTAAACTGCTGTGTATGAGAGTGATAGGTTTAAAACCTGTGTTTTGAGTTTGGGAGGGAGATTTCCCTCTTGTTTACATTTGGATCAAGACTTTTTCCTTAAAATGTGTGGCTGTATAACCATTAGACCCTGCAAACTATTACTCACAAGCTATAATATGATGGATAAAAAAACAATTTGCACTGTTGATCTAATAATAATGCTTAATAAACTACATGAAATACTAATTTACTTATTTCTACATGCCATATGTGCCCTTTGGTAATTAATTTTCATGGGTGGACTTTTGTATGTTTGACTTGCTTGACCATCTGCCCAAATATACAAATACAATAACAACCAAAATATTCTGATTCATTGCTCCTGCATTATATGGCCTTGAGGTGAAAGCTGTCCAGTTGCCAAATCAAATACTTCAGCAGGTATGTAAAACCCTGAAAAATGCAGTTCAATCTGTCCTCTATCAGTGGTTATATTGGAGAGGAAGTATGGCCAATGTTTGAGAATGGAGCGCAAAATAATGAGCCGCCCATTCCAAAAAATGTTTAATACAAACATACAAGCACCGGCATCAAATGCCAAAATCTCCCACAAAAAGAGCTTATGAAGCCCCGGTCCAGTGGGATAGCATAAAGTATGGGAAATCTGCAGTTGGGAGAAGTCCTCCAAAACTGCTCAGTACAATTATTCGGTATGTGTGGAGATTTTTTTAATATGTCATGAAGAGAACTGGCACCAAATGTGAGACCTCTTCTTCCCCTTTTACCCAGTCTTCATAGTTTATGAGCTGTAGTGTCTAAATAAAACAGGCATCCTCTAAACTTTGCCAAGGTTTGCAGTGAATTTTCTGTTTTTATATAGAGCTTTTCCCCCACTGCAGAGAGAGATGTCAGCTTTTTAAATCATCACCCTGCCAGAATCTTTTTGCCCCTTAATAGAAAATCCTTTTTGGTGGAGTAATGCATGTGAAGGTTAAAAACTCAAAATGCCATAAAGAATACCAAAGTGGGGTTGCCTTATTCATTCTTCTTGGATATAACATGATTCAACTGATGGCCATACCCAACTAAATTCACTTCTTTCTTTTTTAGAAAAGTTTCTTTGGGTATATAAAATAATATAATCACTACTAGACTTCTATACTAGGGTTCTTACTTATAAAAACATTATACAAATAAAAATAGTGCTTGCAGGCTAGGTATTAGCTTTAAAAGCACATTGTCACTTACAGGTGCTACCATGGCATTATATACAAGGTTATATTTCATGATGACGGTATAATTTTCTTGTTAGGGGAAAAGTGTTATTGGATTTGTAAAGCATCCACCCTGCTGTTTTTTTAATGAAGACAAAATGACCTCTGCCGTAAAAACAAGCCACAACCCATACGGTGAATCTGATCTAATCATAACACATATACCTTCACCAGGACTTTCAAACACGTTCATTGCATCTATTGAAAACATCTAAATCCTAAAGAGAGAAACACGCAAGGAGAGAGGTTGAATGAAAATGTGTTTGCCTCATAGCAATAGGTCAGCAATAGGTGTGGTTGAGTCCGCAGACGGATAGTGATCATGTGGATTAAACTGCATTTAGCCACACTTGTCTCATGGGATTTTCCTTGGCTACATGCAAGCAGACACTGAGCCAAAGCCCAGCTCAGTATTTTGACAGCAGAGCCAGAAAAAACAAAAGTGTTTTGCTTTTCCGTTGAAAAAAGTGAGAGAGAAAGAAATGAAGATGTAGTGGAGAGAAACGGTAGTCCCTCAGCCACTGCCTTACTCAATCCATATGCGAGGCTTAGAGGCAGGAAATACCCACAATTCAGTGTAATCAGGGTAGAGGCCGCCTACCCCATTGGAACGGACCTGGTGGAACTGATTGGGCACCATTAGGGCCAGCAAGAGCTAAATATGCAGCACACTCAAAATGTTACATTTTCATACAGCCCAAAATGCAATCAAAGTAATGGAAGAGAACAAGTTCTATCTCCCATGAAAATATAAGTAGAAATGGATTTGCGAAGGTTTTTACTTTATGATTTTTAGGTTCACCTCTAATCTAACAGCTTTAGTCTGCTGCCAGCTTTATGTGAGCTCTATCGGCCCACACTTGCCTTAGTTTAGACTGACACATTTCCAAGTTGCAAATGTTTGATCACTGCAAGAGCACATTATGTAAAAATCTCCCAGATCCTCGCTGCTGTGTATTCTCATTTCACTTTGAATCACAAAGGAACATTTGTATTTTGTCCAGTTGCATTGATAGTTCACAAACTGACTCTTCTGTGGTACCAACATTTGACCACAAGTAAGACTTCAACGGAGCAAATAACAATGTGCTTCCCTAAGAGGGCAGCAGTTGTTTGACAGGCTGGTGGGTTTGTTTCATGATGAGGGAGAACTGCTGGCATGTAAAACCATAATAACACTTCCCCCAAACTAGCGTGCTATAGCTGTAGCACTGTGTCAGAACCAGAAAGGGGTTTCCCAGTTATACAAACAGAGGCTGGTTGGCTTGTTGTCTGTAGCTTGACGTTTATGGAATTTGAGGAGTCTGCATGTTTACTGATAGTTGGTTATGGTTTGTCCCTTTTGAGAAATAATTGGGGAGGCTGAAGGAAACAAGGAGAGCGACAGCTGATGTGGTTTGGTCAAAAGGGATGAACATCTGCCTTTGATTTAATGTGTGGCCCAATAAAGACCCTTGGCACGGGTGCAATATCTGTCTTTCTCTCCGTCTCTGTCTATCTGTCTGTCTCTCAAACTAGTTCTCACTTTTCCTCTCACACAGGATTCAAATGTCCCATATATTTGACTTTTAACGATCCAAATAGCATCATTACCACCACACAGCTCAGCACTTCGTGATAACTTGTTTCTTTTCTGTAGTAATTTGTAAGCCTCCAACACCACACACAGTCAAAAACACAGTCGAAACACGGGCCTACACATTTTGAGTAGGAGAGAGACGCTGGAGTAGTTAAATCCTTGATTTGTACCTCTCGAAACTCTCACAAGTCCCCTGTGCCCCTCCACCCCCGCTCTGCACCTCCCACACAATTCCCAGGTCAACAGAGCTCTCAATATGAGGCGCGTCTGGTCTACTGTGACGGCATATGGTTATCCACTCAAGGTGTCCAGAGACACTCGTTCTTCATACATTTCCAATAAACAATAGAGTAAGGGGCTTATTCAATCAAAGTGGGTGCTCCGTTTAAGAAGCAAAGAACCTGTTTGCCTAAGTAAAATAAAAAAACAACAACTAGTATTTTCTTCATAACTTGGCTTTTAAAAAGGTATATGTCCTCAAAAATTCATATTTCCTAAATACTTAAATATACTGATACAGCAAATTGGATTTAACAATTTCACTCTCTCACTCTGTCTCTCCCTGATTTTTTCTCTTTCGCTGCAATCAAAGTATCCCCTTTTCAGCAGTTAAATGTCTGGCAAAAAGGAGCTATACTGTGTGCGAGCGAAGAGTAAACACACTAAATTAGACACTGATTACATCATATTTTGAATCGGGGGCTAGAATGGCATCACGTGGAGTTTTATGAGCACTGTCAGTTACCTTTTAAATAACACACTTGCCATGGAGATGATGTTTACTTTAAGAAAACAAGTGTACGTTTTGCCTGTTAGAGGCACAATTCCTTAAGTGCTCAGCGACTCTGTGCAGATGTTTGTACTGTAAACATATAGTGAATATTAGAATGATGTAAACCCAGAAATAAAGCTGTACTCCAAACTTCTGTAGTCTATTACCACCTCTACTACTTAGTCTCTTTATTTATAATGCTGAAGATTAACAATAAAACTTCTTTCCCAGAATGCAAGTGAACCTAATTTTATTACATCATACTGTGTCCTCTCCAGCAGATTTGACTTACTGACTGGAAGATAGACAGATGTTTCCTGGAGTTTGTGTATTGCAGTTGCGTGGCGACAGTGTGGTAGGCATGATGGAGACGTGTGCTCGGATTGATAGCATCTCTGAAAGGCAGCTCCCCTGGGTTAATGGGGGAGTTTATCTTATTAGAGCCCCTCCTCTGCTCCACTCCTCCTCTTTCTGCAGGAGAGCACCCATCATTCCTCCGTCTCTCCTGCAAGTGGTATAGAGGCTAATGGCCTCTGCTGCACACAGCCCTCTGCTCCCTTTCTGAATCAGTCTCCTGTCTGACTGGCTTTCTCTGTCTCTATTTTACCTTCTCATTCCACTCTTTCTATGCCTCCTCACCACGTCTTTCTCACTGCAGATTCCCAGGATCGATAATTCTCGGCGGGTGCCCTAACATTTCCCTGTCAACATGTTGGGCCATAAATCACCCATCTGCTTCTCCGGCAGGAAGGATGCCTCAGCTAGAAAACATCTCAACCAAGCTCAGGTCAGGCGGAAAGGTGAGGACAGCTTAACGGACTGTCCCCAATAATACCCTCTTCTATTGCTTCTACAAAAGAGATTTTTTTCTTCAGTCCTGAGTCAAAGGATGGGTGGGGGAATAAATTAGGAAGGCACATTAAGCTGTCACACAGGACTTTGAACAACACAGACTGACATTTAACATGTGATTGTGCTTTTCAGAAACCACAGTGAGGAACTGGTCCAGATTGAAGCCATATTCATAAATAAAAAACATTAAGGCAAACAATAGTGGACTTTTAAGACTGTTTTATAATACTGGATTGTTTTCTTGCTTTTTAGGAGTTATGGACATATTCATTTTTAGAGAATATTACATAAAAAAGCATGAGGTTTACTTTAATATGATTTTTGTCATTGCTTAGGTATATATTGTTCAAATATCTGTGCTCACATTGACCACAGCCACTGGAGAGACTGCAACACAGGAAACAACAAAACCACTCTTTTTTTTTTTTTTTTTTTTTGAAAATCACCACTGTTATATTCCTAGAGACACACATTCAAGAAATGGCATCCTGTTGTTTAAAGCCTAGCCCTGCTGTTGTGTAAATCACACACTGCCTCCAAGTTTTCCTCCCTTACAGATCTGACCATCATATAAAGCATTCTTATTGCACATATGTTTGATAGTGAAAGTCAGAGGAAGGAATCTTTGAAGATTTCAGGAGTGTGCATCTGGGCTCCTCTCAGACTCCTGACTCCCTCCACCAGAGCTGCTAGTTATTTCCCCATGGCTTCTGAAGGCAGCAAAAGACATTGACCTAGGCCTCAGTAATGGCCCCTTGGTGGCCATCCTGTCTTGCAATGTCCATCTTCAGCATAGCTGAGTACTGAGGCGCATGACATTTTAAGCTTTAACTTGTGCAGCTCAACCATATCAGCAAGGGTGCAATTTTAAGACGTTACAATAAAGGAAGTGAGGGAGGAACCATAAAAAAGTTGGAAGGATTAAAACAATCTTATAGATCACAGTGTTTGTCAACTGGGGCCTCCATGAGGCTCCACCATAGTTTGGTCCAACAGTGCTTACAAATTGTTGTCTGGAATCTTTAGGACATCAAAGGTGGTATGGGGAAGGTGACTCACCCTCTGCGGGGAAGGCTGATATATGTCACGAGGAGGGAGACAGTATGAGGCTCATTTAGGGGCTCATGTGGAAACCTCTTGGACAAACTCTCACTGCAGCAAGTTTGCCCTTGTGACCCATGTTTCTGAAATATTGTTGCTTTTTCTTTACAAAAGATGCTCAGAAACTGTAGTCAGAACAAGGACAGGCAGTGGCAATGGGCTTGGATGAAAAAAAAAAAAAGAAAAAAAAAAAGCCAAGGATCATGTTCATCGTTCAGTCTTCTACTGTTTTAACAACATGTTTAAAAAGTTAGCGTTTTCAATGGGGCATGCATCACTTTTGGGTCTCAAATCAACTTCTCTGCTCTGTTGTTTCTTTAGGAGATGAATAGCGGCAGAGTGGAGCCAAAAACACACAAATAGTTCAAAGAGTGTCGAGTTTGATGGGGTTTTTTGCACCAATAATTTATGATTTTGAGTCAAAGGTATTTCCAGGAGAGGCCAATGTTTTTCCTACCAGACTATAATTGTGCTGATTTACACCAATGGCTACAGAAACACTTAATTTCACCTCCTCCTTTCAGCACTAAACTTTGTCCTTTACTGCAGCACAGGCAGACCTTTATATCTCTGCATAACGATAAAGAATATGCAGATAAGTGGAGACTCATACCAGACAATGGCTTTTCTATTGCAAGTGTAGGTAATCGTCTTGTGGAGGGAGGCACTGTGTTTTGGCAAATTGCACCAGATTCATCTGGCTATAGGCATCCCCTTTCCTGCTTTCTCCTCAGGTTTCCTCCACCCCATCACAGTGCGAGGCCTTATCGTGCTGCTCACTCTCAATAGGCAGGGCCGACACTAAGATTTCAGATGCTGGCCAACCTCTCCAAGGGAACAGGTGTCCCCTCTGTCTGCCTGTGGTCGAGGTCCCGTAGTGGAAGCATGGGAAAGGGCAGCCACCGCAGAGGTTCTACCCCAGCGGACAGGTAACAGTGCGCCTTTCAACTGAGCCTGAATTCAGCTAAATTGGCATCCTTTTAGGAACCACGGGAAGCAGTTGGAAGTAGAAAATAAAGAACGGAAATTTGCCCAACGATTCCCAGTTGGCTTGAGGAGTATGGTGTTCTCACAATGGGAAAGGAGAGAAACTATTTTGATGTGTAAATGAGATAACAAAAAGAGACTTTGGCCAGGCCCGCTTTACTTTGTAGCATGCTTTATAGAAGAGCTTAATAGTACTGATCATGCATTCAGTACAAAAAAACCCTACACAATTCAATACAAATACGTTTTAAATTTGTGTGAATTTGCACTCGATGAATTTTACTACAGACACATTTTCAGTGAAGAGAGGTAAACAATGAACATTTCAACATTACAACAAACTTTTTTTTTTTTTAAACCAAAAAGCTGACATGAAACAAGAAGGATTTTGGTCTCATTGCTGGAGCAGGCCACTTTGGAGAGAGATCAAAAGAGCAGCAATGTCAGCCCTGGAGCATCGAGCCCATCAATGTGACCTGTGATCAATGGTGCAGGTGTGGAGGAGTACACCAGGGCAGGTAAATATCTCAGAGGCTAACACCTTTAACTACTCATTAGGTACAAATTTGTATGAACTTTGACAGATGGGATCATTATATGTTTACCTTCAAACCTCAATCTTAAGTCCAAACCCTCAACCATGGAGTGGAGTGTTTAGGTCTGGAAAACACAATTTTATGCCAAAGTATTTAACGGTAAGTAATATTTTTAGTGCCTCATCATTTATTAACTCTCACTGATGACACATTATGTGTTCCACTCCATTCATAAATGTAGCCTAACATAAACAGCTAAATCATCAAAGTCAACCATAGCCTCAGGGAAGCTCCGGGGTTGCAGATGTCATCTGTGACCTCTCAAATTCTGCAGAGTGATAATATATCGATGGCAATGCCATTAAAAACAGTTTCAAGCTCCTCCTGGATTCATTTGCGCTGACCCAGAATGCAGTATTTTCTTAACACAAGCAGCAGGCTGCTTTGATGTTATCTCCCTATCCAAACAGTGGAAGGCCGGCGGCCCCTGCCCCGCCTGTGGCCGCGGAGGACGGCGTCGATTAATCACAGTGTTGCCTGCGAGAGCGCGCTCATAAATCGCCTCGCCGCTCCTTAAACAGGAGAGTCCCAGGGCGCAGCGCCGTCATTTATCAACACTCTCCCCTCCGGATGAGGAGTAAATAAAACTCTGAATATGTAACGGAGGGGGAAGGAGGGGGGTGTCCTGGGATGTTGAGCATATCCTATGGTGTAATGGTAAATAAAGAAGTGCCTAAAGTATGACCTCCAAGCAGAAATCAACTTATTTTACTTATTTATCATTTATTTTTCATTTTGTTAATTTCCCAAATTGACGGAACAGAAAAATACGAATCTGCTGATGTTTTAATGACTTTGCTGAAGCCTAGCCTATTTGAAGGTATTTTCCACTGCAGCATTTTCTGTAAGTCATGACTAATAACAGCTGTGGAAAGCTTTGCTGGAATAGGAATATAGCATCTTTGTAAAGCCTGCAGTGCTACTGGCCTCCTTGCAATCACATGTGCTCCAATCTGCGTGGCAGAGAGATAAATGGGTGTCATAGCTGCATAATGTTTCCCTCAAGTGGAGATTAAGAAAAATGCATTAGCTTGATCCTGAGCATGTGTCTCCAGTGTCAAGTGTTTCTTTAGCTTCTAATCATGTGCAATAGATTTTATACAATATATCTGGATGTCAGCAATCACAGAGCTCATCTGACAAGTTTTATCATTTTATTCCTTTTTTGTTACAATACTCTCAAAATTGAAATTTCTGTATATTTACATGTAGCATAGCATGGTATAATATAATGATAATGATAGTATAACAAATGAAAAGAGGGAAGATCTCATACTTTGAGCATGGATGAGTTTCTCTGCTTTTTCATCTTACCACCTCCTGCCTGCACCCGATCAGTCTTCACCTCCTCTGTCCCCCTCTGACAAGTGCCTGTCAGCCAGAAAGGTGTTATTCTGCTCAAAACCAGGGGAGAAACTCTTTTCCTCTTTTAATGTTCTTCTGAGTGGTTAGGGACCAAATAAAGTTGTAGACAGATGTACAGTACATATAATTGAACAAATACATACACACAAGCACTGAGTGAGATTACTCCAGAGCTCTTTGAGGTGTATCTGCTGAGGTGATACCTTTGAACTCTGCTTTTAACTTTTACCTCTTGTGTGGATTATTTTTAGACACTTGCCTCACTGAAAATACTATTCCTGTTGAAGCTATACATTGGTAATTCACAATTTAGTAGGTAAATTAACATTTACTGCAATAATTCTATACCATGAATAAAGGATAACATGTTCACATATGTGTCCTTAAACAGAACATCACACTATGAACTTATACAATGCAACAATGAGGCATGAAGACCAGTGAAAAATCTTCCCAGGATTCCTCTTCGGGACTGGTTGGGGGTGTAAACTTCGCTCCTTGTGTCCGGCAACACTGGAGTCCTGTGAGAGTCTGGGAGAAGCAGCAGCAGAAAGCACTATCTCCATCATCGGTGCTCACCAGGCCTGTCCTCACACTGGCAACCCCACAAAGCCTGCCCGGAGACAGATGACAGCGCCACAAAGACAACACAGGTGGCTGGCTGCAGACCACCTGGAGCAGAAAAGCCCAGCCACACTAAGACCTCTGGGAGACAACACAGGAGAGGAGAGTTGGGAAATGTGTGTGTGTGTGGGGGGGTAGACAGAGTGAAGAGTAGGATGAGGAAAAAGACAAACAAAGGAGGTATAGCAAGAATTTATCAAGAAGAATAACAAGAATCAGGCAGCTGAGAAAATTTCAAGAAACTTTTTTTCTGGTACATTCTTGCATTTTTTTTTAAATAGATGAGAAGATTGATATCATCTTTATATTTGTCTGTTAAATATAAAGCTAATTCCAGGAGACATTTAGATTAGCCTATCTTAGCATAGCACATACTGGAAACAGGGTGAAACAGCTAGCTGAGCTCTGTTTGAAGGTAACAAAGTCCTACCTACCATCATCTCTGAAGTAATTCTTACAAAAAATAAATTTGAAAAATGCAAATTGTTAATTTAGGAGGGCTATGTGCTATTTCCTGGGGTCTATGGTGGTTGTCAGGCAACCCCACAATGACAAAAAAAACCTTACCTTTGGACATAACCATGCAAGCTGTTCAGTCCTTATGGTAAGCTAATGGGTTGTTGTTGTTGTTGTTAGTGTACCTTCATTTTTAACTCCCAGATACCAGAGTGGTGTTGACCTTTTTATCTAGCCAAGCAATCAAATAAGTGTTTTTCCCAAAATGTCAAACTATTACTTTAACTGATAAGTCAGTCTTAGATAATAACAGATGCAAAGAAGCTGCACACCAAAGTTCAGAACTGCATTGTTAAAATTGTTGCATTATTATAAACTAGGACTCTTTCTCTGAAATTGTTATGGTAGAGTTTAACATTTTTAGATAGTAAATGTAGAAATGTACTAATTACACAAGTATAAAAATATAAGTAATGTCAGCATAAATACTAGTAAAATACCCCCTTTTTCCCCCAAATGACATGTACCTCTGTGGTATTATTTATGGTGATAAGCTCATCAAAGTTAACCCTATATCTATCACCAGCATCAGTGAAGGACTCGTCTCAAATGTCACAATACTGCGGCTTACATCAAATTTGACCTCTTTCTCCTATTTCTTTTAACAATACCGTTTAATAACGATATGGTCCGTCACGCTCCATAGCACGATTACATGCCCTCCTTTCAAGAGGTTTTCCCCTGACCAAGATGAATCTCTCTTCAGGACTCACATTCATGCCCACCTTTGAACTGAGGGAGATGCTTTAGTGCCGTGACCTCAATCAATTCCCCTTATAGAGCGAAGTGAACTTTTATCCAGACAGCACAATCCCTGGATCAAATTCTTCAACATGATGGAGAATTTCTGGAGCCAGCAAGTCTTTAAAGCAAAGATGGTCTTCCAATGAGGTTGAGTGGACTTCATAGCCTTCTTAGACCTTAGATCAAGTTTTCCTGAGCTGGACTCTGCATGACATGACCAGTAGTTAGTGTTTATAGAGAAAGGAGAAAGTGAAAGGCGGAGAGAGAATAAAAATAAGTATGACAGAGAATAAGGGGGAGCTGATTAGAAAGACAGGAGAGTCCCATACTCCCAGCACTGGGCCAGTTTGGGTTTTTGACCTCCCGCTATTGTGAAAGTTTTACACGGCAGTTATAGCAGATATGACCTTACCTGCTGCTGGAAGAGCAGTGTTGGACCATCATCAAGGCAGATTGATAAGCCTCCGCTCTGTCATTGTGTTGAAAACCACCCACAGGAGATTTCCTTGACATAAACGCAAAGTCAAGTGTCTGTTATTTCTCTATAAGCTGTGTTAGCTATGGGAAGTAATTATTCCCTTTCCAGTTCCCTCCTCTATTTCTTAGCAGTTTCATTCTTTCATCTTTTCCATTATCCTCATCCTTCTGTCCTTGTTGTCATCAGTATGTTTTCTTTGTCTGGATCACTTCTTTATCTCATAAACCTAATTTTTCAGCCTCTATATCCCAATATTTTTCCCCTTTATCACCTCATCAGTAGTGCTTCCCTATGTGCACCACAGCCTCTTCTGCATCTGCACGTCTTAAAACTGGGTCCAGGCCTGCTTGATGGGAGCCCTTTACCTCCAGCGCGAGGCCTGCCTGTCTGAAAGCCTCCTCAACAGCTGTCATGAAAACCAAACAGACACTCTTAATTGGTGTTCCAGACTCAAGGAAACTGGACTAAAATATTTGCATAATTTCACAGAGGACGGAGGAAATTGTTAAAACATGTGAGCTGAGGCCCTGGCTGCTGTAACCCTACCCGTCGGCCGAGTGGCTCTTGGGTGCCACCCAGCGCCAACAGTGCCAGGAGGGAGTGGAGGGGGACGGCAGGGGTGTGGAGAGAGAGACGAGGAGTGAAAAGGTCATTCTGGCTGATCCTATCAGAGTGTCTCACCTTTTCACACTGCTCAGAGCCAAAGAAGACCTGACACAGGCAGAGCCAAGCCTGCAGTATCAAATGAACTCAACACTCAGTGGTTCTTGTGGCAAACAACCTTTTTTTTTGTCTGAAGTTTCTTCTGTTGCTTTTGCAGATATACTGTATGCATAGGTGCTTGTATGTTCTAAATCTCATACAGAAATCATGTTTTTCAATAAACAAAACATGCATTAAACCACGCTTTTGTGTTGACAGTGTTTTAGTTTATTGGTTTATTGTATCACTGTGTGGTCTCACATCAGAATAGAATAGATTTGAATTGAGATTTGACGATTGTGATTAAAGAAAGAAGAAAAAAAAAGATTTTTTCTGCTTCATAAAATTATGTTTAGTTTTTTAGGAAATTTGTCTTTGCTTATCTTTCTTGTAAAATACTGGATAGTTTTACTTTTTAAAAGATATTAAATTAAATAATCTGAGAAGGAAAAAATGTGTCTCCTTGCTTGCTTCAAGTTCTCATAGCTCATAGAAATCTGCAACTTTTATTAGGGGTTGTGACTTTATTTTCTATTGTTTTAAAGAGTCACAAGTCAAAAAGGTTGGGAACAACTGGTTTACATTATTACACACGTCAGCATTGCAGATCCATGAAGTAGTGTATATGATGCATTCCTAGCAAATTAAAGATAAATACTCATGTGTCCAATGGTGCCCATAAATCCTAAAATTCCCCCCCAATTAAGGGTTGATGTTTTAAAAATCAAAACAATTCATGGTTGAGTTTGGGAGGAAATTTGGGGATTTGGGAATGTGGCTGTGGGTAGGGAGAGTACTTTTAAGCAGTTATCTCATCTTTAAGGAAGGTAATTGCAGGCCTCCTAGAGTAGAGTAGAATAGAAGTACAATAGAGCAGAATACAATAGAATACAAAAGAAGAAATGTTAAAACATCAGAGATTAACATTCATGCATATGCTTTGGAAATGCTCTTTATTTCAGACTTCTTAGTGGAAGTTTTCAAGTTATAATTTTGTTTGCAATCATAGACTGAAGTATATATGAGTGAGTCCCACTTATTAAAGCAGAAAGCTTCAGGTATGATCCAGACTAGCATAAGAGGCAAAGAAAAGTCCAGGGGAACCATGTTTTTGTGAACTGATTATTCTGATAGAGAGGGTTGCCTCATTTAAAAAAAAAAAATTAGAATGAAGGATAGGGATTTTTGTTATACAGTCTAACTCTACATTAATGCTATGAATGTGTTACTGCAACAAAACAGAATGTAGGACAAGTTGGATTCTGTACAGATTATACTGAAGGTAAATGGAAAGACAATTAGTATAATCTATGCAGAATCTTTATGGAAAACAGGGCAGTAAATATTTGTAAAATGTAAGTGTAATACATTTTGTGCATGTGTATATATATATGTTAATGTACATGTTTGCACCTATCGTATATTTGTAATTAGGCACATTATGTATGCAGGCATAATGCATATGCGTATGTGCATTGTGTTTTGATTTTTTAATCTTTATTTTGTTTTTCATGATTTGCTAGAGAATTAGATATTTTTTATAAATATTTATTTAGCAATATTAAATATATATATAGAAATCATAAAAGATAAATGAAAAAAAAAAACCCTATAAAAGAAAAACGTCTAAGTGACCTTCACATTGTCTGTGCATGTATGGAGATGTGTTCATTTAAAATAGAACAGAATAGAAATGCTCCAAATTTTGTAACTCTTTCAACAAATTGTATTAGTGTGAATTAGTTCATATTAGTATTAGTGCATATGCAGCAGACCTCCTGTCCCTGTCCTCCTCCATCCTGGTTCCCACATTGTGAAACAGAGTGGTGGGCGCTCTCAGTCGATGCTGAGGCAGGGCAGGGTAATTAAACTGGCCTGGGCCATGTGGAAAAGGCATAGAGCTTTAAATGCCCTCACTGGAGATAACATGAGCACCATGCAGATAGATCACATGGGAGCCCCCCGTTTACTGGGGATGCCAGCTGCACTGAGACACTGCGGCGAGCTTTGTCACCTTGTAAACGAAAGAGGAGAGAGAGAAGTTACGGGAAGTCAATGAGTGGCTACAGTGCGTCTTTTTGTTGCACACCAGAGGCAGAGGGAGCAGAGAGGGGACAGGGTCTGAAATTGCACGGTACTTAATAAAAACGTGGAGGAGGCAAGTATGAGACGCATGAAGTAGCTCAAACAAGCATCAGGTGTCTCTGGGATTTCAAAGGAAATTTCATGCTACAAAACTGTATTTTATGGTTCTCAGCTAAGAGAGATTGTGAAATTCTAGCCAATGATTGTTGACATTAGATATTATTTAGTTTTCTTTGTTTGCAATATAGATGCAAATGAGCCATCACCACTCCTGCACTTCAGTGAAAGGCCTAATTAGAAATTCACTGAAGCTATAAGTAATTATTATAAAAAAACCCATCTTTGTATTACTGAGCAGTGATTAGATCTAATCAAGTGGAGATGAAGTGAGTAAACAGATCATTAAACATTCGCTCTTTATGAATACAACATAATTATTAAATGATTATGGTGATTACACACCCACCAGGGTTTGTGCCGTTTCTTCATTACCACGCAGATTAATCAACGCCACAGGCTGAGGCAGCAGGCTGGAGGAATATTCACAGTGCAAGAAGGATGCATAATGAGGTCACCATTACCACCATAATAAAAAAATTACAAACACAATATTGAGACATTTTATACATTTACCTTTGTATATTGAAAAGCAAAAAAATGTACTCGAAGTGCATGTGAGTATACAATAATTTAGAGGTGCATTATATTGAATGTTCCTAATATTTTGTCCACTCCATTAACATACATGAGTAGGGCAAAATATTAGGAACACTTTTAAATATAATGCCCTCCAGTACACCACCACCCACTACGACCTCAATAATAAACATAAAGTAGAATTATCGCCTTTCTGACAATGTCAACAAAAACTGAAAATGTATAAGCTTCGTTAAAGTAGAATTTATGGCAGCGCTGTTGTATTGGATTGCGTTAGATTGCACAGGTGTTCCTAATGAAGTGGCTGGTGAGTGTAGTTTGCCAAATAAAACTTTGAAATCTGCTTCCCTCTCCGTCTCTGGCAGCAGATGAAACCATTACTGATGTTTGAAAGCATTTTGTCGGTATGATAAATATGAGAAATTGCTTTTGTTGAAATTGTACATTATATATATTGAACTACATCTAGTTTTCCAATTTTTTGATATTGATCAGAAATCTAGAATATGAGAAAAGGTTTGTGTAGTCTTATCTGCATGTCTCATAATCTTCTTCCACTGCATCACAATGTCTAAATGATTCCAGAGCAGTTTCTCTGATATTAGTTGTGTCTCCATTATACAGCGCAAATTAATCAGTGTCACAGGCCCAGACAGTGGGAGAAAGATGATGGATGAAAAATGTCTGCATGGCAACCATGTGATGCAGAAAGAGCAAGAGAGTGGGTCTGTGCATCCGTGATGTAGTGATAGTGGAGGAGAGAGGCAGGATGCAGAGAGGAAGAGACAGTGAGAGAAACACAGTGCGTGTGTCTTTTCAAGTGTGTGTGAGTATGTCTTTCTATGATGACAGAACAAACGACCTCCTCTGTCATGCATGGCCTTGAGAAACCTCTATGGATTTAGGGCTCCATCAGCCCGGGGGCTCTCTGGCTGTCCTTGGAGCTGCCTGTTTGTCTCTTTCCACACCGCCGACTAGCCAAACAGCAGGGTCCTCCGCTTCTCCCACGGGTCAGGTCCCTCTCAACCCCCGGTAAGCTTTGATCTGATGGACAGAAGAAGGGGGTCTGAGAGGGCTTTGGGAACTTTAAGCTCTATGTGTGTGTGTGTGTGTGTGTGTGTGTGTGTCTCTGTCTGTGTGATGGGGTAGCACACATAAAGGCAGGGGGATGGTCCAGGTCAGGTGGGGTCAAAGGCTGGTGTCCATCTCTCCTGTCCTTCTGTTTGTTGGCCACACACTCAAACACACACACACACACACACACAAACACACACACACACACACACACACACACACACACAATCATACACATAAAGATATAAAAAAGACACCATAAAATAGCAATGGATCAAATGACCATGTGTAGAATAAAAGGTATCACTCGTAGTGAGGAGCCCAGAGAATTATCACCTGACTCTGCAGTTTCCATTAGCGCCACAGCACTTTTCAGCTCATTGTTTTTGGTTTTCTGGCCTTTTACCATATTGGTTCACTCTCTACGCCCTCATAGCGTCATTTTCAGCTGCAGCAGGCGTCTGTTTCCAGTGTTGAGCTCTAAAAACCCATTTTACACTACCTTCACCAGCGGCAAACAGCAGACGGACAGACAAATTAGCGACAAGCTGGTGAACACAATGAAGCATTTAACATTTAAAGAACCAGATATTTCCGTCAGGTGTCTGTGGAGACCAAAAAACTGATCTAAAAGGACAGTGAATATTTTACTTATATCCTCTATATACATCAGATGGCCAAAAATACCACTCCAAATTAATGCTTGTGTTGCTACATATTTGCTGAACTTGTAAATAATAAAATTGTATGCTAACAAGTTTATAATATCATCATAAAAGGTGATATGCCAATGTTGTCTTCTGCTGCACAAAAGTGGCAAAAAAAATCAGTTATTGCAATTTTAATCCACTAAAAATGTCCAATATTTTGTGGCATCATTTTGTGTTCAGAGTGATTATGGTTTAATTTGTTTTCTCAGTAAATGATTCATTATTTGCTGATTGTGCCACCAATATGTCAAATTTGAAAAGTAATATGAAGGACCACATACAGGAAAAGAGAGAGTGAGCGAGCCTTGTTATCTCTTTGTGATGAGTCTACTCTGATTGCTCACCTGTGTGATCACTGGGTATGCACGTAGATCCCCACATGTGTCCCTCATCTCCACGCCTTTTCCCCACAGGCAGCCTCTCTGACCACCACACAGCCATCAGCCCTCCACTCACTTCAACCCAGGACAGCCACCCCCCCCTGCCCCCCCCCCCTTTTGAAGGCTGAGTAATTAACGTGCCATCTGATACACCATCCGGCCATAGAGGCTCTCCAGGGGAACACACACGCACGCACGGACACGTACATCTATGATCTCACACGCACATGCACACACAAATGCGCGAACACTTGCACGCTTACATGCACAGGTGATCCATCAAACGTTGTTAACTGGGCTAGTGTCGTTGTCAGCTGTGTCTTGGTGTATGATGGTGACCCTGAGGTTAGCTCACAGACATTCATGGGCCATACTGACAATCCCCACTTTGGCAATTTGAAAATGAATGTATCATAAAACTAATCCTAAAGATGATGTCCGATTGAAGGTCACTGACTATTACACTTAAAGGGATAATTGTTTGGAAGGGATTTTAGTATTTTTCCTACTGACAGAAGAACTCATGGATTGTTTTATGTCTCTTTGTGTAGTTTGAAGATTTTGCCTGATTCTGTCTATTGTGTGTGATCAAGTAGCTGTTCTGCTTTAAGTTAGGGACACAACCAGTAGGGTACTATTAATTTAATGATTTTTATGTCCTCACAAAAAAAATCACAAATTCACACAAATACAAATAATTACATCATTTTTTAAACTATTCTTTCTGAAATACAAGTGGATGAGTATTTTGATATAATTGAATTTGTTAACAATTAGCTTAACGACTCAAACAACCAAATAAATTAGGACATGTAATTTCATTTATAATATTAACATAGCCTTTACCTTAAGCCTGCACACAAAGACACCAAAAATGCATCAGTGTGTCTTTCTTTGAGTGAGTAGAAGAGAAAATTCAGTTAAAAAAAAACAACTCTCCAGAACCCTCCAACTGTGATATTTCTGTCTGCCAAGGAGCTCACATGCTCTTCTAACCTATCTGAGAAATAAAAGAGAAATATTTGATGATAAAATCTCCTAAATGGATTCAACAGTAATTTGAATTGTGAAATATGTTGATGCTGTGTATGAGATGTGTCTGTGTGTGTGTGTGTGTGTGTGAGGCTTCCCGACAATCCAACATTTGAGTAGTGTTGCTAAGTTATTTATGCTGCTGTGTAAATTAGACAGGAGAGTTCACCTGTCTTACAGAACTCCACCTTAACTCAGCACAAAAGTTCAACAGCATTGAAATGAATAACGGGGATGACTGAATCTTGACTGTTATCCAAGAAGTTTAATTAATTTAACAGGAAATATTATAACGATGAAGAAGTCATTGTAAAGCAACGAATAAAACTAATACCAACATAATAACCAGAAATTCGGTTATCTCCCTTTATTCGAATTTTAAAAGGCCTACATTGTCTTTAGTTGCACCTGTGCAGACTACACAGTCTTCCCAGGCAATAAACAAGAAAAGAGACCACATCTCAATAAATTTCTCCCTTCCACTGAGATTTTTTAGGACATCACGTTCGACATGATAACCATGAAATCACTTTGATTTCTGATGTGGTCATGAAAAGTTCAAGCCTTTTAGAAAAAAAGGTTGGATTTGGGATTTAGTTGCTTGGATGTGGCTGTCGAAGACGCTTGACAGAATATTTTTTCCACAAGGTTAAAGGTGATACGGGGCCGTCAAAATAAGACTGATGCCTGGAAAAGATAGATTTCCTGACATTTATTTGGGCTTGTCCAACAATTGGTACTTTTACTTGAATAAATTGAAGAAGTGGACTTCTGTAAAAGATTACTTCAACAGAGTACCCTAAATTAAAGAACTTTGTCACAGGTAATCCTCATCAAATCACTATGATAAAAAGACAACAGTAATACTTTTATTGAATGTAAGTATTGTATGTGCTGCATATCTTGTCCGCCATTGCCCTGTGTGTTGACAAGGAAAGCCTGTTTTTTGTCTTAAAGATTACTTTTGATGTGGCCAAACTGCCATGGGCAATGTGTCAGAAAAGAAAGAGAAAAAGACAAGAGAGAAGAAAAAAGAGGCCAAAAAAAAAGTTCTAATCCATAGTTGCAGGTGTGTTACACTTTTGTTGCCCCAGCAGAAGTTCACAACAGAGTTGATGACAAAGGGCTGGGCCCCATGCAGCCTATTGTGGCCTGGAGAACAATATGGAGGCTGTGAATGGCTAATCCCTCTGGACCGCTGACAGGTTGGGCCTTTAAGCAACCTGGGGACTCATTTCTCCACTGGGCTGGGCCGCTGTCTGACAGGGATGGGAAAACCCAGGCTACTTACAGCGACTGAGCCTTCGCCCAGAGCAGAGACTGGGTGCCTTTGTGAAGGGAAAATATTATCTCCATTGTCAGGTTGTGGCCGTCTTTGTAATGTCAGAAGATGAACTGGGGGAGGATGTGCCACCGGAGGGGGACTGGAACAGCGATGGAACCAGCTCAGAGTGTGTGAAAGCTATTCAGCCAAGTTAAGAGTTTTAGTCTGAAACCTTGTCTCAAAACAAATTCCTCTGACCTCATTAGGCTTACACATAAATGCCTACAAGAATCTACTATTAAATAAAATGTTGGTGTTGATATCTTCATTGCTTTCATTGGCTTTACAGTTTTGTAATTTCTTGATCTTTCAAGTTTTCATACAATATTATGGAGGTAACAAAATCCTACCTAAACTTAAATTTCCACCTCTTTCAAACCAACATTTTGAGGACTGTAGATTTTTAGTGCTGGTGTCTGTTTCTAGTGAGTGAATGAATGATTTTTTACCTTTGTGTGTGTGTGAAAACTCTACATGTGTTTACATATCATCGAGCACACCTCACATATCTTAGAGACAATGGAGAAATATGCAGTCTGCATGTATGTAAAACAAGCCTGGTGGTGTAAATCTCTCTGTGAGAGAGACAGAAAGGCGAAGACAATATAATAGGCCAGGGGGCACCGCCCAGTCCTTGTAAACAGGGCTGGGATAGCTCTACATGCCCTGAGAGCAAACACCAATATCTGTTTCTTCTGGGTTTCTCATTGGCAGCTTTACCCTGGAACCAGGACACCACCCAAGCAGCTCTGCAACTGTCCCATCCAACAGCCAGCAGCGCATAGCTGATACTCACCTCCTGCCCTGTCGCCTGTTTGGGAGACAATGGAGGAAGGAGAGAGGGCTGCAGGGCTTCTGTGGATGTTGTTTTGTCAACCCTCACTCCTTCCTCACCCCTCCTCACCAATATTTTTTGCATCTTCCCTCTCTTCTTCTTCTTCTTCTGCTCTCTGTCTCTGTTTGGCTCGACCTTCCCTTTCAGAGTGTCCAGCTCATCCTGCCACAAAGAGCCTCCATTCTCTCCAGAGAGGAGGCTGCCAGTCTCACACTGTAACCCAATCACCTGTCTAACAGAAGAGTGTGTCATCTCTCCACAGAGTAACAGGAAGTCTCGCGCACAAGACAGATCTCCTTCTCTTGGTCTCTGTCTCTCTTTCATTCACACTTACACACCAGAGGGCACACATGCACTCTCTCAACAGAAAATCACCAATATCACAGACAAAACAGTATGATGTTTTGATGTAGTTTTTTAAATACTCGGGGGCTTGGGGGCTTACATCGTCATAATTATGCCCTTCTATGACAATCACATAATTTTGTAAAGGGGTATTCATGAATTACATTAAAAGAAACAAACTTAAATGTGTTTTTTGGCCAACAACACCAAAAAGTTCATTTTTTTTGTTTTGATAATCCTAAAATTGACAGAACTATTAATGAGATCAGTATTCTCACTGATATCCATGTGTAAATGTATGATTTTGAAAATATGTAATGAAAACAAGATGCATAAATGCTTACACAGATGTACAAACACACACAAATGTTTCATTATCTTGCAATGACCTTCAGCAAGAAAAACACTTTCTCCAGTTTGAGTCCAGCTTTGGATCTGTTGCAAGTTTTGGTTCCTCAGTTCATGGACACATTCTTGGAGATGTTCCATGTAGGCAACATTGAGATTCACTATAGTAAGTATGTGAGTGCATGTGCATGTATAGAGCCAGTTATCAACAAACATTCACCTCCATGTTGCACTACCATCCCATAGCAGTAATCATAATTACAGCAGTTGTTAGAAAGGTAATAGCCCAACTGTTATCTTCAATTTCTGTTTTAGGAAGACAGTTGTAGGTCCAAGGGTCAACTTTTCCATACCTGTACTGGAAAGAATGTATTTTCTAAACAAAGCCTGGACACAGGAGAGGAACTAATCTCCCCATTGGGAAGTGTATACATTAGGCAAACGTGATTGAAATAGTTGGGGATTTACATATCCCTTTTCTCATTAGTGGTATTGAGTGACTGGATATTGAATAACAAACATGGTGAAAGTGGGTTTGGAACTCAAAGCTTCCAGGCTGGATTCCTGCAGGCTGTAAGGCCTAAAGTCAGTGCTTTTGGGGCAGCTACAAAGGCAGCCTCACTGAACCCCCGATGTTGGCTTTGGACCTATAGTTCCTTCCTGTTCATGGAAATTCTTGTACAAATGAAAGATGTTTCAGTTGTACCAAAAAAATGTTGGATTGGGCTGAGCCTTGATGGCTGACGATGCAATTTTATATCAAAGCAATGTGTTCTGCCTGAATTATGTTCATATCTAATAGAAAACATTGCAAAGAGATGAAGAAAGGTTAATGACAGTTGTAAAAAAGACATTTTTATATGAATAACACAAGGAACAATAATGCAAAATCACTGTTTTGAGCTCTCACTTGAATCAGTAAATAAGAAAAAGACATGAATGGAGAAAATATTAAGGGAAATAAACTTAATGCCGTATGCTCTACAAATCCAAGTATTGCTGCATGGAAGCACAAGTGTCTCACTCTTGTGACCATGTTGACCATTGTGAAGATATGCTGACCTCTGCTGGACATAAAGATTTGTGGTTTTTTTTTTATAATTACACACAGTGCCTCTCAGTAGATTCATGTGCCACTTCATATTTGTTGTAAATCTTTTCAGTATCTTCTAACCTGCTCAGGGTACTGTAGCACAGAGATGAGCTCTATCACTTATCACATTAGGACAGTGCAAAATTGGGCAAAATTTCAGTCTGAATACTTGTCTGTAATTTTCTAAACTTACAAACAAATCTTTCCACTGTCCTTGTCTTGTTTTAAACCTCACCACTTTTTTACCAAATGCTAATTAAAAACAAATTTTATTGGCATTTTAACAGAAGACATTTTGACTTGTCATAGTAAAGGAAACACAGGTGTTACTAATAACCTTAACGATGGCTCTGTGTGACAGTGAGCCACCAGGACACTGACTCTGAAGCAGCTAAACTGAATTCAGCCATCATTAATTTTCTCATCTACACTACTGTGACATGTTCTGATGTCTCTGCCTTTAGTATCTCATACTACTAGTCATGCTGTCTTACATTTAAACAAGAAGACTTACTTTTTTATCTTAAAACAAGCTCTGATCCTGCTGTTATGGTGAGATTACTTAAGTAGTACCCAATGAAGCTTTCCATGTTTCAGGCTATAGCAATGTTTGGTAGTATCTGCAGTATCTTTTCACAAAATAATGAAAGAATATACTATTGTTGGATGACTTTAAATGAATGCGTGTTTTTACGTGTAGTAAACTGACCATAAACTTAACTCACTGCTAAATGTCTTTAAGCTGCATGTTTAATCCAATGACAGAGGATTTTTTCCACCTCTACAAAGTGAATATTTTAACTTTAGAAAATATGTTAAAATCACAAAAGAGTTTAGAAAAGGTATGTGTCGTGATTTCTTCAAAGATTTATGTTCTGCTCATCTGAATGTGTAATGTAGGCTACCATGGCTTTGCTCTTTAGTTCCTCACCACTAGATGCCACTCATGTTACATTACAAACTGCATGAACAGAAATGAAACTTGCTCCCAGCAGCCCATTTATATTTTAGCAGCCGTGTCTTTTTTTGCCAGTGCTACCATAAATTGGCACAAATTATTTAACCTGTTAAATACAAAAGCTTCAGTCCCAGACAAGTGAGATCAGTTCACTGCTGGTGAGCCAATTCCAACCATGAATTCCAGCCACCAACCATTGCCATGTTTTGATTGATGGCACCTCATTTTCAGTGCAGTCAAGACGCACATTGGATGTTGCTTTCCCTCGGTACCACATTTGAAGTGGATGGTGCGAGAACGGGGGCAGACTGAGTGTGAGAAGGCAGCTCATTAGCTGTCCGGGTCCAGCAGAGTGGCTCGTTTGTCCCAGGAGAGCTGTTCAGAGTTCTGGGAAACTCACCAACACGCCAACAGCTGCAACTCTACAGCAACCTGATGAAAACTCTTCCTGTCCTCTCTTCGTCTCTTTCTTCATCTAAAGAACTTTGTCAGTCTGTCCCAGCAGGCCTGGATCTCAATCCATCTGTACTCACATCATTTCAGGGTTTAACTGAATAAAAGGACCCTTAGATCAAGAGATAACCGTCATCTATGCTTTCTCTGTCGACTATGTGTGGATCCGGGGATTGTGTGTGTTTGTGCAAGTGTAATATGGAAGTGAGGCTGTGTATGTGTGTGTGTTAAGGGGGAGGTAGTCTGTCTCTGTGAGTGAGCTTCAATTTCTCCTTGAACTGTCGACCAAGGTTTTGTGAAGTTTTTTTATTTTTATTTTGACTGAAACTGCTCTGGACTCCTGCTGGTAGATAAGAGTTGTGATGTGCCACAACTTTAAATGTAGTTTCACCTGATTTGTTCAGTGTTTTTTTTGTTGTTTTTTTTTTAAAGTTAATTGTACAAACAATAGAACTTTAGCGTCATACACTAAAAAGACTACACTAAAAATTTACAGCAACCTATAAAATTTTTTACACTAACCTTTCATGACTACTTTGGATTTTATGCATGTTTAAAGATCAAGATGGTGTGTGTGGTGGGTAATAATTGTCCAGTGAACAAGCTTTATGGCAAAGATACCGTTGTATCTTCATTTTCAACAACAACAACAAAAAAATATATATATATGTATACGCTTATTATATGAAAAAACACCTCACATGCCTTTCTAAAATGCACACATTGTGTGGGGTTACACACACAAATTACACAATATCTGACTTTTTTTGTCTGCTTTTGACTGCATATATATGCTGCAGCTACTGATTCTGCAAACATGTAATTTCAACCACTAAATTCAGATGGAGATACTTTAATTAAAGTCAGATGGCATAGTTCAGGTCCTGTGCTGCCATTTGGTTCCAACAGATAAACACATAATGACATCCTGTTAAATTATTTCAGAAATCAATTCTGATTTTTGGTTTGATTTAACACAAGAGAGAAGGTAATCATTATCGGTAAAATCTATCTCAAATGCAAACACTGTAAAGCACAAACACATAAAAAACACAATAAATAGATCAGTATACAGAAGAATATGGACCTGCTGCACATGTGAGCATGGTGTTCCTGATTGAAAGTAACAAAACAACACTTTGTGTGTATGTAGTGTATACAGTATGGGGTGATTTAGTGAGCTACATTCTGATACCTGTCAAAAGTATCTGTATAATAATGAACAGATACTATATACGACACACAGGCTGAGCTTGCAAAGCCATACTGTACGTTTATATGGTTTTGTTATCAACTGTGATGTTTATTGATAGACTGTCCAATGGTCAATAAAATGACAACACATGTAGTGAAGATGAAAAATCCAAATCTAGACTTAAAACCAAATATTAATGAAGAAAAGAAGTTACATTCAGTGTAAACATGCCACAATATTAATTACAGCACACATGCACACAACAAAATATACTTTATTTAGAAACAAACTGCTTCTGAGATTTCTCATGGCTTTCTTCATGAAGAAACAAACCGAGTATTGTCTTTATTGATCAAATCCTCAAAAGACATCTCTAGATACACGTCACTGGAAAAAAGACAAGATAATGAACACGTGTAGCCAGTCTGGCCTGACATTTCATTTTACCACGCACTCTGTGTTATGTTTGTGGATGATGAGGAATGAGACGATGACAACTGCTGTCTTGCCAGCTTGCTGGAGGGGATTTATTCTCTCGGGGGGAGGTGTAAAACACAATAATATCAGTACAGCAACTTCACATGACCGGGTGTCTACATGCACACATCTCCTCAGCAAGGCCTGCAGCAGAATAGCTCAATCCACAGGAAGTAACATCGCCAAAATGTCAAAGGTCACACAACCAAAATACAATTAACAAATAAAAGCTCCCCAAAAGAAATATACACAGAAACAGGTATTTAGGCCTGAAAAACAAAAACAAACTGTGAACAGAGATGGAAAATGGATTATTGATGAAATATAAACACATGTTCTGAAAGATGCAACCCATACTGCATTAAAGATTGTGATGGATTTGAGTTTACAGGTGAGTACTGGAGAAGATGATTTCAGAGTCAATATTTCTGGTTATCTGCAGGCTTTAAAAGCAGAACTAAAGCTGGTGAATGAAGAGGGGAGTCCTAGGCTGTTGCTCCACAAAGTCTTACAGCGGCTGAGATGTCTGAGTCCTCTGATCGCCCTGTCATCATAAATGGCCAGGTCTGTCAAAGCAGAAGACAGCAGGTTTATCACACAGCCAGCACATATCTCCAGAATCATCATACATTGCAATAGTCTTGATGAAGAGATTACTACTGTACACTGATCATATCAAAGGCAAGAAATACATTTAAAATTCTAAGATTCAGGAATTAATTTGCTTTCTGCTCTTCTGAAGCAGTTTGAACAATTTATTTTACTTTAAAACTTTAAAGGTAGTTTTATAATTTGAACATGCTTACTATGCTGAAAAATAGAAGTTCCTGCAAAGTTTGAGGTCCATACCAGATTGACGGGGTGCGCAAAGCTGTTCTCGAATCGGTCATCCTGCAGAAGCTGTCTAAGGTGAGAGATGTAGCTAGAGGCGAGTCGGAGCGTGTCCAATTTTGACAGCTTGGTGTCCGCTGGTACCCAGGGCAGGCTGGTTTTTAGTCTGGAGAAAGCTTTGCTCAACACTCTCATCCGCGCCCTCTCCCTGGCATTGGCCGCGTTTCTCTGCGACTGCCGCGTTTCCTTCTGGTGCGTCTTGGACAGTTTGCGCCCCTCCTTGATCCTCCCGTCCTCACAGTCATTGTCCAACTCCTCATCCGAATAACGGGTGGGATTATAGCAAGTAACTTTCCGCGCCGTCCTCTCCAAAGGGTTTGCAGTCCTTCTCTGACATGTGTCATAGTCCTCAGCATCGCTTGTTACTGAGCCAGTGGACATGGCTGTTCCACCTGCGCCTGGAGGCAGACAGGAGTGGCACTTTGGGGACAGCGGTGACTGAAAATCTCAATTCTCAGAAAAACAAAAGGTTGGAAGTCAACAGGCTATCAGCACTTTTAAAATATTCCCATTTGGTAACCCTCAGCCTGAAGCCCTAAAATGTCACCACTTGACTATGCTACAATACCAATTGCATGAGGTCAAGTCTGAAAATTGCAGTGCTCTCTAAAACTAAAACATGCCCCCTTGCTTTGCTACCCCTCTAATTTAAGTGTCCTGGACTTGGCATCTGTACAGTTTCTTCTGAACATTTCTCCTCCCCCTTTTTCTGCAAGCCACCATGACCTCAGTAAGACCACAACTCTATCTCCCTTTGTAAGGCTGACGCTCATCTGCAACTTGATAATTATATTAAGCCTGTATATGAATGGCAAATTATTGGCAAATCCGGTGGAAGGTGACCCATGTAATTAAATTGCAAAAAATCATACTGATACATGCCTGAGGATTGATATTGCAAAACACAGAGATAATATGTTGTATCAGGAAGGCAAACTTTCTTAATAATGATACACACATTGCAACATTCGGAAGTGCACTCTGTATGTCCATGTAGTAAACATTTCCTTGGTTTGTCAGCTCCACAGATGTGTTGTGGTAATAGAAATGTCTTGAGGACCTTATCAAAAGTGCCTAATCCTTCGCTGGTTTCACAGAGGGATTGGGTTTCTGCAGATGGAGCAGCCTTTCACACGCAGTCTGTGTGCACCAGCCCCAGCTGTTATCGGTTCCCATGACATCTGGAGCGTTGGCATGACAAGGGTGTGGCACAGGGGAGGAGGCACCATCTTTATTCCCATAGTATCACAAACGCTCTTTACTGCACATCTCGCCATTTTCTTGTCTGTCCTCCAAACCTTTCTGAGAGCATCCACTCAGAGGCCAGACAGGACAGCATATTTTATTGTGCAGTGAGATCAAGAACTAAAAGAGAGGGAAAGAGAATGAAGGTACTCAAGGCCTCACTGGAAGCTGCAGGATTGCAAAATGTGTTTGCAAAGTTGCCATACTGCCTGAAAAGCTCCTTTCAGAAAAAGGAGTGTTGTAGCAAACTTTGCCTGTCAGACAGCATAGTTGTTGTAGCCTGTGCAGTTTGTTAACATTGCAATGGAAAATACTGCAAGCACTGTGCCCACTGAATTTACAAATGCAAGTCAAGCCTTGGGGAAAACTGGAAGGAGATTTAAAGGTGTGGGATACTGGGAAATGCACAACCTCTACCCATAGTTACAGAAAAACCCCTCTAGTTTCTGTAAGATATTCTCAGAAAATCCCAGGTCCCTGTAAACTATCACTCCACATAATATGTGTGAAATTTAGATTTTTTTTATGACAATAGCAAGTCTCTGCCAAGGATTACCTAACTGCAGCTGAGATGCATGCTTGATTTTGGTAATAGGCTATGCCAGGGTCACTAGAGAGAGAAAGGGGGAATTACTGTACTGTGCACTGAGCTGAATGATGTACTGTATTCCAACAGTTCCCAGGATGGTGTGTAATTTATACCAACACTTTATTATTCTCTCTTTATTAAGCTATCAACATGTTCAGTGTTTAACAAGTGATTCAAGGGCAAAAATAATCACTTGTTCCTCTTTATAATGATATTCCAATTCAAACTTTGAAGTACCCTGTGGTTTTCCTCAGCTGTCATACACAAAGAATGCTCCTAAATCTAAGGACACATTCCTAAATTCCCCATAATCCTGCTCTTCCATGTAGTTTTCACGAGAAGACCTGACATCAGCTAGACCGTGCTCTTAGCTTATCCTTGGATGTGTCATGATGTTGAGATATGAGGTTCCACTTGTGTTGGTAAGACAGTCAGAGCTTCAGGCAGACTGCCATCTCATCTCCTGTCGCTGCATCTGTCAGCGAGGTGGACGGCCTGACTGACACAGCTGAAGGTGCAAGCTGAGGGATTCTGCTGTTGGATTTATTCCTCTTTTGATAAACTGTCTTTTTTTTTTTTACACAACACGAAAAATTATTGGCTACATGACACATATTTCCACCTGCTGCTTCATTCGCTGTCGCAGAAACAGGTTGAGATAAAACAAGGGTGCTCATTAGTCATTCTCTGCATGTAGTTCCTCAAATAAAAGCAGAAAATATTGTCGAAAACATCAGTGTAATTGATGGTTACATGGTTATTGTATTTGCCCTGGGAATAATTAAATTCAGGGCCAACAGTAATAAATATCACTTGAAACCTAACTTGAAGGGAGAACTAGCATTTGTCTATCAGCAAAGACTTTCAGGGGTCAGGACCTCCATTGGGGCCCTAAACTGGAGAAGCAGAGAGACAGGTGCAAGCTCATGATGTCAGAGGCCTTTCTCTGTTTCTCTCCCAACCTCATATGATTCCCACTGAACCAGCTTGCGACACATTAAGCTGGTGTGTGACACCAGTGAAGACACAAATCAGTGACAGCCATCAGAACTTTTTTTTTTTTTAATCATTGCATACATACACCTATGCCAAGTACACATGGGCTTTCAAGGCACCACAATTACTATAAACCGGATCCAGATCCAGTATGTAGCACATACAAACAATACCGGACCAAAAAACCCAAAAGACTAATGATACCAGTTCATATAACTTACAAAATCTGAATTTCAGGCCTTCATGTCTACAACAAAATTCATAGGTTACTGATAAAGTCTATTAAAGTCCAAACTACTGGAGAAATGAAAGAAAAGTCTAATCAAATACTCAATTTTGCCTTCTTCTCCATGCTTTTGAGACAAAGTTAAACAAACTTAAACGCATCAAATCCATTAGAAAAAGGGTCTCTGTGGAATTGCTGCATGCACATACTGTATATTCCATATATACTGAGGTTTGACTCAGTTTTTAATGAAATTGACATGCCCACTAACTCATCCACACATGGAGAATTTCATCTCAGCTCTTAATTTATTGCAGCTGTAAATCCTCTCAGTGTCTCACTGTCTTGTGTGTCTTAACAAACAAACTGAAATTTGAAAAACAAACTGAAAAACGTATTTCCTCATTTTCGGGTATTTCAAAGTTGAAAGACACATGTAATGATGAGGTGAGACAAAAGAAGAGACAAAACATCAGGTTTGAAAGATAGAAGAGCACATGCTGTATTGCTCATTAGGGCACATTACAAGAAACAGCAACTGTGTGCGTGATAGAAGTATGGCAAGACTGCATACACAACACAGAATGACTTGACTTTATCAGTGGGGTCACTGGTGTAACTTAAAAGTGCTATACTAGACAAGAAATGTTACTGTTTCAACCAACTGCATTGACAAAAAATTAATAGCACTAATACCATAGGTTTAAATTCAGTGTGCAACAGTATTCACTATTCCACATTTAATTGTTAAAATTCAAAACCACACAATAGTTAATAGTTAAAAGTCAATTAATTGCACTTAATTAAATGGATCACTTCAATATACATAGATAGTGAGTACAGTTAAGTTTTTTCCATCTGAAAGTCAGAGGCTCAATCTTGATATAATGAATAATGTGAAGTAGCAATATAATTATGCCATTATACTGTAACTAGACTTTTATAATGTAGTCACTTTTCAAAATTGCATATGTGTTCGTTTAATCTTCTTCAGTTTTTTTTGGACTCAATGGCCTTCATCAGTGGAACCCACCGAGACACAGTGCGTCCTCTTGGTTTAGTCTGACTCAAGCTTGGCCACATGCTGCCTCTGATGTTCACAGGGCCGTCGCACTCGTCTGCCTCCGAGGTGATCTCCATCTTCTGGATGATGAGCTTCAGGAGGTTGTGCTGCTTCTCCAGCATGCTTGACATTTCTTTCATCCTTCAGAAGAGAACAGCAGTTCATGTGGCTCAGTGACAGACTTCTTTTTAATTTTGTATAGAGTGAAAGTCAGGCATCTTAAGGATATACTTCTGAGTGATTCCATGTGCTTATTATAGAAAGGAATATAGTGGCTGACATCCTTCTGTGACCCGATCACAGTCTTTATTTCTTTATATCCACTAGGGGCTGCTCATGCATCAAAAACTATATTGGTAAAATGCTTCTTACTTCTTTCCCACTATGCCACTAGTTGCTGCATAACCACTGTACTTTGAGCGATAGCTCCCCACTATTTATTGTCCACTATCTCACTGGTATGCCTGCAGTCTGTTACGGTTCCAGTGAGTGGTGGAACAAGTACCCAGATCTTTAACTCAAGTAAAATTAAATACTCAGTTACAAGTAAAAGTCCAGCAAGTAAAATTTTACTTTAGTAAAAGTACAAAAAAATTACCAAAATTTGCTTAAAAGTACACCATATTGTATTATGATATATACTATGTTATTGGATTATTATTTTTGAGGCATTAATGTGTAAACAGCAATTTGATGTTGTACCTGGTGAAGGTGGTAATATTTGTTTACTCATTTACATACTGTTGAGTAGTTTAATTTATACAAAAGTATCATATTTTATAAGCTGATCATATGTTTTGTATGTAAAATCTCACAAGAAAGGTAAGGAGCAACTATGGCTGGCAGATAAATGTAGTGGAGTAAAAAGTATATTTGCCTCTGATTCTAAGGGGAACAGAATTATACTCATCAAATGGAAATACTCGAATAAAGTACAGTTTGTACTTGAATACAATACTTGATTAGTTCCACCACTATTGCATGTTTTACCTGGACTTCTGCTTTTTGAGCTCATTCTCTATCACAGTAGAGTTCTGTGACTTGGCCTGCACATGACTCCAGACTTCATTTGTATCCTCTTCGCCTGAGATTAATTGCCTTATGAAGTGCTACAATCCAAAGCGGTCAGGATTAAGAGAGGGAAATTATTTAAATGGCATGTGTCACAAAAATAAATCAGTATACTGTTCATCATCTGTTTTTAGCATCACCACTTTTTCCACTTGCAAGTAAGAACATACCCTGGAGCACTTGCGATTTGGGTGAATGGTGATGGAGGGTTTGTCAACTCGTTTCATAAACCAATAAGGCAGCTTATCTTCCAGGGCAGTATGGAGATCAATCTGGAGTCAAAAATTCCAGATTTTAAGTCAGCCGGGACACTTTGGATAGGAATCTGCTACTGACAAGCTTTGTTAAACATAAAGGTTGCATGTTCTAGTTGTACACAGCACACTGAGCAAGCACAGAGCAAGCAGGATAAAATATGTGATGTCTTCTCTGTTTGCAGCATACAGTATGTTTAAAAAAATGTTTTAGACACTAATGAGCCAATTCCATACATACCTGCATGGCTATTCTTTTTAGGGCAGCATTCCTCTGTACTTCAGCAATATCTCCAACTGCTAAACCAATCTGCAACATAAGCAAATAACTATCTGCATTATTTGTCCAGCAACTCTAAAAATATAAACTTGTTGCTTTTATGTGAGAAGTAAATGAAAATGGACTTGATAAGAGCGACAGGACATGCTTACCATCAGGTTCACTAGCAGTATTGGCATGAGCAGAACAAAGGTCACAAAAATGAAATAAGTCAGAAGACCAAAAGGAAGCTCATTTTTCAGAAAAGCATCCAGGAAGTTATTCTGGTAGTTCAGTTCTCCCACCATCATCACAAAGGTTTGCATCACTGAGAGCGGCACGCTGTCAAACTCTTTCTGATGGTACAAAAAGAAGAGCGCCAATGTAATTTTATTAATCATCACTGAATGACCATAGGTTGGTAAAACAAGTATAAAACAATATATCACAATATAGCATACAGAGGCCTAATCTTGATATCCAAATGCCCCAAAGTGTAATTTTTAACCCTTAATGAACATTTTCAATGTCAGTGGTTTCAGTGGTGTCAATGAATAGAATCAGTAAGTGATCTTATGCAGCATTTTGTCTTCTTGAGCTTTCTTCTCCTACCTGGTTGAGCATCAGAGCGTGGAACGCCAAACTGTACGCTAACATCAGGTAAAAGAACAGCATTACAATACGGACCAGTGTCTTCATAATCTCCCCAAACATCACAACATATATGCCGACCCCCTCAAACCTGGAGAAACAAGAGATCATACAAGTCAGTGGTCTTTGCACTATGAAAAAGACATTATGTTGAAATGGATCATCAGTTAGAGTGAACAGTACCGTTGGAGATAAAGGAGAAATCCCACCCAGGAGTTTAAAACTGCCATTGCCCCTGCTTGCCAATGTAATGAACCCTCTGCATTGAGCATGACAGGAATGATGAACAGAAGGGAGAAGATGGCTGAAAGCCAGTCACAATGGTTGGAATAATCCCTGAAGTAATTCCAACGCTTTCAAATGACAAGAAAAGGAAAATCAGCAAAAATATGAAATAATTAGACAAACCAACAAACTTGTAGCTTTTTGATAATATTTCAAATTTCTGATGTGTTCTCACTCAAAGGTAACAGTACTTCACTTTAGCAGTCACACACAACAACACTTTAACAGCATATTACTGAACATGTGATGTGATGCGGGAGCTATAGCTATAATAAAAAATGGCTTAAGTGTGGAGGTGACATTCTGACTGTGGCCACTCAGTGATCCAGCAAATCTAAATCAGAGGGTGCTAGTCCATCACACCTGATTGCTAGTGTGTCCACAAAGACCTGGTGCTGAGCAGATTTATGTGCACATGCTCTATGTGAGGTAATGACACTTGCGTAACAGCACAGTACCTGTTGTGATATCTGCACCACTTCCTTTGCTATCGAATAGATGTTTACGACCAAGACCATCATCATACACCAGGACAAGAACAGACTTTGCTGTGAAATGAAGAGCAATATCGAAATGTGCTTTATCTTGGAAGATTGTATCACACAGTAATCACAAATATATATTATGGTGAACCTTAAATGTAATCTGCATTTTTTTTCCTCAAGAAACACTGAACAAGATAATAGCCATTCTAACCTTCATGCCAGTGAATGTTTCAAATACAAGATAGCTCATAGCAAAAATGAGTAAGGTATAACATTGAGCAAGGACCTTGGAAATAATTATGTTGATTATATTGACTGAAGTAATTAAAATAAATTAAATACACTTTTCAAAGATTTCCTCTGACTCACAAGGTCACAGTGAAAAATGTATGTATACACAAAATCTGTGCAGGCACACTCATTTTGATCTTTCATTTGATTAAAGGATAGGTTCACATTTTTTCAAGTCTGTCCTAAAATAATAGTCAGGCGCCCAAATAAACACTGAAACTGTTTTTCTTGCTGTAATCATTCCTTCTGTTCATACTGGCCATTAAAAGATCCCTTCATAATGCACTTACAATGTAAATGACGGGGGATAAAATCCACAGCCCTCCTTCTGTGCAAAAATGTATTAAATGTTTATTTGAAGCAATATAAGGCTTCACAAGTCCAAATTAGTCAAATCGAGTCAATATCTTTTGAAGTTATTATCTTTTTAGTGCCAAATTCTCTCATTTTGACCTTCCACTGCAGCTGAAAAGGAAAATACTGTCTGTCAGGAACAAAGAGGGAATTTTTTACTATAAAGATTGTAACTGTGGAAGATATAAACCTTATTTAACTAACTCAGACAGCTGAATGTAGCTCATATTAATTTCAGGTAAACTTTTAACCCTCACCCTACCAACATACTAGGACAACCGACTGGAGCCCCTGGGGACCCAAGAATAAACTACTGTAAGAACCAACCATCATAGCAAAATGTTAACTTGTTTCCTCTCAAAACATTATTGGTTAGGTAATTAATGTCATCTGAAAAAAATGGATTATTATTATTTTAGGAAAGTCACAGTTAATTTGCATATTGTTTAAAATGAAAATATATATTTTTCTTTAATACAAATTGCAGCTTTCATCCAAAGTACAATCTTTCCATAAAGCCTTCAAAATAACTGACAGAGTGCCCCCCCCCCCCCTCCAAACACACACACCCCAATAGTGTGTGATACTTTAAATTGGGGCCCATGGCAAATATGAACTCAATAAATAGTTCCATTTATTAAAAATGCATAGGCGTAATTGGGTGCTTTTGACTGGGGTCCCCCAGGGCCCGAATACATTGGTATTTGTAAAAAGCATTAATTAAAACAGAAATAGAAGACAATGATATGAAGTTATTAGGAACAAATTGTTTGCCAAAGTTATGAAAAAATTGAATGATAGAATAAAGCACCTGTGAGATATGACAAAAAGTATACCTCTGAGGTCTGCAGGTACCCCAGTTGGTAGAATTAAGGTTTAATATAGTTTTGCTCAAATCGAGGAAAGTGGATTTTGTCCCCCATCGCTTTCATTGTAAAAACATTTGAGGGGTATCTTCTAATGAACAGAGGGAATGATTATAGCAAGTAAAACCTGTTTCAATGATCATTTGGGCCTCTGACTATTATTTTAAAACAGACTTATGAAATTGTGACCCTATACTTTAAACAGAGCCAGAAACCTCTTTAATACAATGTCATATGTACCTTTATGAAAGATGTGGGCACCATATTGATACTGTGCTCACTTGTGTCAGTGGTGTTTATGGAAGGCCTGAGAGTCACTATCAGGTGAGTTAGGGGCAGCAGGCCTAACAGGTAAAAAAACATGTTAAGCACATGAGCCGTGCTCCCGTAAGCAACCCTGTGGTTTATAGAGAAAGAAGGAGACAATTAGAACAAGTATAACATTAAAAGACTGACATTTGTTATAAATAATGTATTGATATCCACTGTGGAATAGAGCAAATCAATCCTCTTGAAATCTGGTCAGAAGTCACAAAATGTCACAAATAAGAAAATCACACTAAATACACACCACTTCATTTCCAGGTACTTTTTGCAGACCGGGTGGTTGAGGAGCTCAATGCGGTTGTACTGCACCATCGCCTGTAGAAAGAGTAACAGATATGTAGCCTGCTGTTAATGGCACATTTTCTGCAAGCAAGAAAGAACAGCCTGGCTGCTAAGATTTACAAGTACATGCATCTTATTGATCTCCACGGGCACAATGTATAAGATGATGTCAGTGGGAAAAAACATGAAGTCATGAAATGTTTTGTGAACATTTGGTGAAAGAGGAGATTGTGTTTTTGTAATATATTGAACAATACAATGTCATTATGTCTTACTGTAAAAGAAGTGGTGTTTGCTGGGTGGATGACTATGGCAGAAGATTGCAAATTGCACCTCAAAAATAGCTCAGAAATGTACATGTGGATGAGCACTTTTGGACTTCTGCTAGAATTATTACTCACTCTCGTCACTACAAAGTTTTTTCCTACAGTAGGAACCAGCGGCAGCATGCTCAGTGAACAAGGCTTCTAATCAGGGCAGGTAGAGGGCAGAGTAAAATCTGGGGAAGTCTTATGACAAAGCCACAAAACTTGGCTATGGTGTTGTATCTGTCACTGTCAGTGCAGAAAATTGGATGGAGAATAGTGTTGCCACTGTTCCTCATGGATAGGCATGTAGCTGCAATATATGGATGGATGGATGAAGGTGAGCGCTTAAGCCTATAGAGCCATATCATCATAGGGGGAGTACATTATTTGCATTCTACTGCACCAAAATTATTTTTGAGAAGAAAAAAAAAGCTTACGTTGAGTGCAGCTAGTGGCTGACATCTTAAGGTCTTGTCCGTCGCCTTCTGCAGCGCAAGGGGAGCTTGGAGCCATTTGAAATCATATTCAATCTACACCACATAAAGAATTGTTTAATTTGTTTTACCTGGCAGATGCTTTATATAATATAGATTGGTTTGATGTTTTGATGGTGCAGCTTGTAGCTTAATTACATGGTAATCAGGACTGTTATAATCATCGTCAGATTCCCTCACACAGCGGTCCAACAGGTGCTATTGACGAGAGTAGAAAAACACAGTGAGAGAGAACCTAAAAAAGTGTATCTAAGGCAAAACTGTGTAAAGAGATGAGTTACGATGACTACTGTGCACACAGATTTATGTGAAGCATGTTTTTTTTCTTCATTTCCCTTGGCAAACCTTGTAGGTCTCAGGCAGGACCTCAATCATGTCAAGTATTGGACATCGTTGGCTAGAGCCAGGTATGAACAGTATCAAAGCCTCTGCACATCTGGAAGAAGTAAAACACAAATGGAAATCACAAATCTTAAAACCACTAAAATATGAGTAGAATTTAAAAAAGGGGAACTTTAGTGCCCCCCAGTGGGAGTATCAAAAAAGAAACTGGTACCAGCACCACATGCCAATACTTCCATAATTTAGAAGATGGTATGGAGACATAAATCATCTACAAAGAGGGAGAGGCTTTGAATGCTGGATCAATACAGACGCATGAGTTGGCATGATTGATGACTTGAACACAAAGCCCAGAATCAGTGACTATGTTGACTCCACTGTTTGATTGGCAGTCTCACATTAACGAATGCAGCACATAAAAAAACCTGCAGTATAAAAGTTGTTTTAGGCTGAACTACTCACTTTTATCGTTCTCTACAGAACAGACATTTGCATTCATAACATACCTGTCACTGTCAATTACAGCATTGACTACATCTTTTCTCCCATTTTGCAGAGCTTCATGGAGGAACGATGTGTCATTCTTGTTTAAGATGAGCTCTGCCCCGCGAGCCAGCATGAGCCTGACTGCAGCCACATGCCCCGATCTTGCTGCAATGTGGAGTGCAGTGTTCTGGTGTGGCAATACACCATAGGAGACAGTGCTTAGTATTTATCACAGAACAACAAAGTCTGTATTATTCAATGCTACTGGTAGTGTGGGAATATTTGGAAAACAACTTACATATACTGTCATTTTTTTCTCACACTTGTCACCGCACAAAAATGCATAAATGAATTATGAATTTGGATAATGTTAAACTTTTTGAAATAACAGTTATTCATACCCCATCCTCGTCAGTTTTATCCAGTAACTTTAGATTGGCTGACAGGAGAATGTCCATAGTTTGTGTGTATCCCTCAGATGCAGCATGGTGCAGACACGTCCAGCCCTTGTAATCACTGTAGACATGCCAAACACTTCTCATAAAGTCACATGTATAAGAACTGTAAACAGATGGCCAGTACTGCAGATTTTGCAAGTGTAGCTTAACAGTACATAGAGTATAGTATAGTACAGTACTACATGTTTTTGTGTATATATGTACTTTTTATGTTTGTGCATGTACATGTTATTCCGTCTGTGCACATGTGTTTGCGTTTACCTGTGAAAGAGAGCTCCTTTACGAAGCAACAGCTGTACCACCTTGGTGTGCCCGCCTGTTGAAGCCAAATGAAGTGGTGTCAGACCCCGCTCATCACCTTCATTTAGCAAGCGAGAGTCTGTGATGGTCTCCAATAATCTGTGACATGTATTGATGCGCCCGTACCTGAAAGAAAAGAACATGTAGTTGAAAACACTTTGATGTCAACAATGATCTGTTGATCTCTAAAATGGAAAAGCTTTTTGTACATTGCCCATAGCACGGGGGGTCGGAGGTCAGAGGGAGTTACAGCACAGTACCAGGGATTTAGTATCTTGCTCAAAGACATTAAATATTTCTGATACAGGGCTTAAACCTTGGCCTTCCAACACTAAGTCCAGTGTCCAGTGTCCAGTGTCACCCTGCAGCTCATAGGTAAAGAGTGTTTTCAAGCATGATTCACAGTGCCGCAAGCTGGGAGAAGTCATACTACGAAGTGACATATTAGCTTGCGCTATGCTCTTTCTGTATCTCTAAGCCTTTTAAAGAAGGTCGGCAGCCCTTCTTCTCAGTGCAGTGGGATAGGTGAGGAAAGGGAATGAGGCGTCTAAAAGATGTAAGGTATGATATCATAGGGTGGCTTTCATTTGCCCTCTAGCTCTAATGAAATGGGTGTGCATAATAGAAAAAATCAATAACAATAATGTTGAAAGTCCACTCATTTCACACTATTAGCAACATTTCTCCAGTACCTTGCTAATTGAATTCTATCCTTTTGACAAGTCCTTTGGGTCATTGTAAAATGGGTGTGTCACAGCAGTTCATCTTCAAAAAGCTTTTGAGTACATAAATTGATCACAGGATTAAACAACTGAACAGTGAGACAACGTTTTTAAATGCAGTCACATTTTTCATTTGACCACTGTTGTTCAATTAGAGAGATAAAAGCCTTGGCTTTAGGAAGGTTGTAAGTCAAAGTCTTTTGAAGAGCCATTCTTCATTAATGTTTTATACTCTTGTGGAATCATTGATCAATACACATAGCTTGTTACAAAGTAACTGGAAGAATAGTGTCAGGGATGTGATCTTAAGCTGCCCATTGAGCTGGCACCACCTTTACCTGAAAACTCTTTTGGCTAGCGTAACCTTATTTAATATATTAAAAGATCAAACCTAAGACATTATTTTAGTATAGTGCAAAATTACACTGGTCAATGTCAACAGCAGTGACATTACGTTGCACTTGTTTGATCAAACTTGCCAAGGTTAAACAACTTTGAGTGAAAATCAAGTCAAATCAGCATTGTTTAGTTCAATGGTATGGAAAATCATGCCCTCAGGGACCAATCTAACTCACTGAGCAGCAAAGTGCAGGGCAGACTTCTTGTCCTTTGACTTGCATGCAAGGCCGACCTGCCCCGAGAGGCCCAGCATGTTCTTCACTGAGTCATGGATACCCAGTCTACAAGCGTAGTGGAGCGGGGTACAGCCCTCATTATCCTCACAGCTCAGCAACGCCTTCACACTGCTATTCTGAAATTAGACCCATTATAAACACATTTATTTATATATACATAACAATGTACACTAATATGTGTATTAAACAAAGCACACAAGCAAAAAAAAATGGCACAAATTATATAACTTCCATCCAGGGCTACAGTTAAACACATACATACACGTGCACACCCACACACACACAGATTATATAAATAATAATGTACTGTAATAATTTGCACACAGATTCAGGGAGATATCATTCATGCTCTGTCTACAACAACTATTAAGTGTATCAGCCTTCCTTTGTGGCTCATATTGAATGCTTTGACATCATTGTGCCATCAGCTGGCTTAGTGAGAGTGTAATGAACTTTATCCACTGGCCTTGAATGCATGCAGCTACAGCAGGCCCAAGACAAATTGTTCAAAAACAGTATAGTAATTAGAGTTGTCTTCATGACATCTTTGTCTAAGGAGGATAGAGCGCATTTGATAAACTACAAACAGGCTACATGGATTACCTGCAGTGCATCTTCTGGGATATTTTTCAAACCCTTAGGCTGCTGAATGGCCAGATGAAGGAAGTTGCAACCAAATCCATCTTTTACATTTACATTTGCCCCTAAAAGACATAAATGTATGCATGAATGTGCACAACCTGATTTATCAGGCACCTTACAAATTATATGAGCTTAGCTGGCTATATAGCTTACCTTTTGACAGAAGCAGAGCCACAGTACTCCATGCTCCACAGCTTGTAGCCAGCAGCAAGGGAGAGTTCCCCTTACAATCAATGCTGTTTAGGTCCGCACCCTGAGGAGAGAATGCACTTCAACCTTAGCATTGCCTCATTAATTACCGCATTAATTTCACCACACATTGCTGTAATTATCTGAAACAAATGAGACCGTCATGGGAAAATTAGCATGGTCTATATTAAATTCTACCCTGCCTTTCACATTTTTTTCCACATCCACAGTTTGCATAGAGAATTATGCACTGTTCTGTGGCAAATGGGAAGGTGTCTTACTGTAAAACTATACAAAACATATACAAATACAAAAACTATACTGTTCCGAAGAATGTGAGATGTGTAGTGTAAGAAAAGCACTGATTCATTGATAAAATGTAATGGGCATTAGATAAATAAATCAAAAAAATATTTGTTGAGATTGTAGGAAATGGTGCCAATAAGTGTGTCTAAAAATGGACATGAATATAATTATTCTGTTCAGTTAAGTAAATTTGACACCAGAGATGGGGAAAGTGGCCAGAAGCAACACAAATAAATGAGTAAATAAAAAAAATGGCTCTGATTTTGACAAATGCCACAAATAAAATGTCATTAACACAGAATAACTGCTGGTGACAGTTATTATGACATATCAAAACCATAAACCATCACAGATATCTGTGAATCTAGTGGCAAAGCCAGATACTGAATTTATCCTCTGCTACTAGTTGGTCCTTAGTGCTAGGTGATGTCACTCTCAGTGAACTGTTTTATGGTTTCAAAGATAAACACGCTTAGTGTTTAAAGGTTTATTTCCTGTTGCAGTGTTTGCTAACTGAGTCAGGAGACGAACTTGGACCCAAGCTTTTACCTAGCAACACAGTAAATGGTCTCTAACGTGCAACAGATGGTGACAGGTGGTCAACAAGCATTTGGTAGCACCTTTTAACATGTAGTAAACTAAAAAGTGTGTGTTTGAAATTGCAAATATTGTCTCATGGTCGCAATAGTAAAGTGACAGAATGATCCAATCACTAAATGAAATCCATGCAGTTGTGGCCACCATAATATGACATTTATAAGAAAGTCCTCAGAACAGATTATTTGACAAATTTTGACAATTTCAGTATTAACAACAGAAAAACATACAGTTTTACCTTTCCTGATCCCATGCCATGCACTTAAGGCAAGAAATGAATAACATGATACTGGAGCTGGGAATGCGCTGCGCATAGCAGCTGCGAGGTAATGAATGTTCATGTTTGTTTGTGCATGTGTGCCTTATTTACCAAAGAAATTAGGTACTCTGCCAGCTCCATGTGGTCAAATATTGTAGCCCTGGAAAAGTAAACACAGTTGTTGTAAACCAGACACACAACACACTCACTTTGTGAGTCAAGCTTTTATTTTAATACTGACAGATGTTGAAAAGGGCGATTATTTCCAATTCTGTGTTGTCAGAGCATGATATAACAGCCAGATTTCCCTTCATGGTTACATGTTTTATCTCTTGGATTGTAATGGCTACTAATTCCTGGTATTTTAGTGACATAAAGAGAGAGACTTATATGGATGAAAGATGATTTCCATGACTGAATGATAGCCTTGAAAGACTTGATAATCCAGAAATCTCCTAACCACAGATGATGCTATGTCTGTTGAAAGAAGCCAGCATGGCCCTCTTAGAGGTCATAGGTTATCATACCAGCTATTAATTAGTGAGCTTAGTGTTGCATAAGGGCAGTTCCAACAGGAAAAAATAGCAACAACTTAATCATAATGCCTTTTATAAATACTACTATGACTTGTTTTAATCGCTATAAGGCCTAGCAATTTAAAACAATGATAACAGGGTAAGAAAAAATGTAAATGTAAGGATTTTTGCTTCCAGGTATTAATATGAGTGTTAACAGGGTTGCATACTACACAAGGATATATATATAGTGCTGCTTGAAAGTTTGTGAACCCTCTAGAATTTTCTCTATTTCTGCATAATGACCTAAAACGTGATCAGTTTTTTACACAAGTCCTAAAACTAGATAAAGGGAACACAATTAAACAAAGGAGACAGAAACATTAAACTTATTCATTAATTTATTGAGTAAAATTATCCAATCTTACATATTTGCATGAGGCAAAAGTATGTGAACCCTTGCTTTCAGTAAGTGGTGTGACCCTCTTTTGCAGCAATAACCTCAACCAAACGTTTGCGGCAACTGTTTATCAGTCCTGCACATTGGCTTGGAGGAATTTTACTGCCCACATCAGGTCCTTCCACAGCATTTCTATCAGATTAAGGTCAGGACTTTGACTCAGCCATTCCAAAACATTAACTTTCTTCTGCTTTAACCATTCTTTGATAGAACGACTTGCGTGTTTAGGGTCGTTGTCTAGCTGTATGACCCACTTTCTGTTGAACTTCATTTCACAGACAGATACCTTGACATTTTCTTGTAGAATTGCTGGTACAAGTCAGAATTCATACCTCCATCAATGATTGAAAGCTGTCCAGAGGCAGTAAAGCAGTCACAAACCATGGTACTGCCACCACCATGTTTCACAGACAGGATAAGGTTCTTACTGGAATGCAGTGTTTGCTCATCGCCAAACATAACGCTTCTCATTCAAGCCGAAATGTTCGATTTTGGTCTCATCCATCCACAGAACATTTTTCCAATCACCTTTTGGCTTATCCACATGGTCTTGAGAAAACCGTAGATAGCACCAATGTTCTTGTTGGAGAGAAGTGGCTTTCTTCTTGCAACTCTGCCATGCACACCATTGATGTTCAATGTCCTCCTGGTGGTGGACTCATGAACATTGACTGTAGCCACTGCAAGAGAGGACTTTAGTTTCCTAGATGTTACCCTGGGGTCCCTTGTGCCCTCCTGGACTATTACACACCTTGCTCTTGGCGTGATCTTTGATGTTTGACCACTCCTGGGGAGGGAAACAATGGTGTTGGATATCTTCCATTTGTACACAATCAGCCTGACAGTCGACTGGTGGAGTCCAAACTCTTTAGAAATGGTTTTGTAACCCTTTCCAGTCTGGTGAGTATCAGCAACTCTTCTTCTAAGGTCTTCAGACATCTCCTTTGTTTGAGCCATGACACACCTCCACAAACCTGTGTTGTGAAGCTCAGACTTTGATAGTGAAGACCTAGATTTCTCTTCTTTAAATAAGGCAGGGCCTCCCAGACTCACACCTGATTATCGTTCCATTGACTGAAACACCCAACTCTAATTTCCCCTTCAAATGAATTGATAATCCTAGAGGTTCACATACTTTTGCCACACACAAATATGTAACATTGGATCATTTTCCTCAATAAATAATCGAACAAGTGCAAAGTTTTTGTCTCATTTGTTTAACTGATGTCTCTTAATCTAGTTTTAGGACTTGCATGGAAACCTGATCATGTTTTGGGTCATATTTATGCAGAAATAAAGCAAATTCTAAAAGGTTCACAAACTTTCAAGCAGCACTGTAAATGCCAGTGTGAGTGAGCCCAAAAAGAATTCAATCAAAGCAAGAATCGGGTTCCATCTACATCATAGGGCTAATTGCTTAGCAGTCCTTGGGCACACAGCTCCACCACAAATGGGACACATCCCAAGGTTTAAGAATGAACCATCTTCCTTGACAACATCCAGACTCCAGGACAAACAATCAGGTTATATGATAGCAATCTACAAATGTCTATATGGCAGTGGTACCAAGCCAGTACAGTATATGGCCAAACTGCTATGATGGTGCACAGACCTGGAAAGTATACCACTCACATTTCAGGTATAATATCAACACCACCAGCATACTGTAGAATTAGTGCCAGCCAAACACCATGTTCAGTGGGTTAGGCAATTGTATTTGATGTTGTGGAGTTAATGCAACAGTTTGCCATTTTTAGGAAATATTCTTATTCTGTTCATTCCCAAGAGTTAATTGAGAATATATGTACCATTTTCATATCAGTTCACCACCAGCAGCCAGTTAGCTCTGCTTAGAGAAACAGCTAGACCGGCCTTGTCCGAATGTAAAAAGAATCTGCCATAAGAAGTGCAAAAATTACTTCTGTAGTTTTGTGAAGGTTATGTGCCACTTTCTGAAGTTTCTGACCCCAGGAAGTCACTGCATCCAGCCAAGAAATAGTCCCACACCAGAACCTGTGATTTTTACACATAGATTTTTGTACATTTTAAACAAACAAGATAAGTGTTTAGTTAAATAGCTTTAGAAGTGCCAGTAGATTGATTTCTTTACCTTTGACAGAGCCAGGCTAGCTGTTTCCCCATTTTTCAATCTTTATGCTAAACTACGCTGTTTGGATACTGGCCATATATTAGGGGACAGACATCCGAGTGGTATCAGTCTTCTCATCTAAATCTTGGTATGAAAGCAAATGAGCATATCTCCCAAATGTCATATGATTTATTTAAGTCCTAAATGGGAAGGGACTGGCAGACAACAAATAACAACAAAGCTCAGCTACACAGACCAGTAGAAGAACATCATGAAAAGGTGTGGTATCAGTTGTCCAATGGGCAGATGGCTGAAGAAAAAACATTATGGAGCTAAATTTGCATCTTACCATTTTTGAAATGCAGTAGAAATCAACAAAGAGCCTCCACAGCCACATCCATTGGCATCATCAACACATACAATTAATGGAAGCACAATAATCGGCAATTTTTCATTTACTGCTTATGATCAGTGAACTATGTGGGTGGAGGGATAGGGGAAGCCCACCTGTGTAGAGGGGTCTGACACGCCCCATCGGTTAGGTTGATGATGTCTTCCACTCGGTCATAGGAGGAGAGCATCAGTTTGACTACCTCAGTAGCACCCTGGGTGCAAGCCAAATGAAGTGGTGTGGATCTGTCATTCTGGACAGCAACAAACATGGATATATTATGAGCAATGAATAATGAATAAATATAATGAATATTCACAGGCTCTTCAAAAATGATTCTAAACAGACACTGTGACATACTGAGCTTGACAGAGCAGAACAAACATACACACACAGGAATAAGTATACACACCGGCTCTCACATATACTCATTTACACACACACATACATATTGTACACTTCCCCAGTGTAACATTAGCAAAGTATCTCCCAGACTCGCTGGCTGAGCACTGGGGGCTGTAACACAAGCCTTTAATGAGATAACCAGGACTGGCAGGAGGAGGCCAGTGATCGCTCCACTCAGCTCCACAATGTAAGTGGGGGTAATTTGTATCAATTTAGCCAACCGAGGCTATTACTGTACTCACTATTCCTGCTGTAGCTCTGGCCACTAGCCCAGGGCTAGACATAACGATCACTCCCAGATGGGCGTGATAAGACAGACGTGCTTTAACAGTACAAAGACTGAAACCCTTTGCCAGGGAAATGCTTTACAGGTGTAGGCAAATGAGATCTAAATTAAAAAAACAATGCAAATCTGACAAAGGCCAGACAGAAGATGAATAGTGATGCTTGTAATCTGCATCTTCCAGGTGTTAATGTGTTTATGTAGAATGGTAGAACAAACATTGGAGCTTTGACAACCAAATATTTTATGGAAAGTGCAGAGTGCTAGTGCAATACCAACATAGAGTGAACTGTTACCTGTTGTTGGTCAACCTTTGCCCCAGTGGCAATACAGAGACGGATGGCTTCAATGTTTCCACCACGTACAGCAAGATGGAGGGGACTGCTCATGGACTTGTCGAGATAGTTGATGTGAGCTTCAGCTGAGTGGCCGAGCTCTTCTCCTGTCAGCAGAGAATTGAATAAACAGTTTCTTAATTGTGAGTAATATTCTAAATTCACATCAGGACTATAAAAAAAGGTTTCTTTATTCATGCCTATTGGTATAAGCTTATTTTTTAACTTCTGCCAATCTTTCATGGGTATTTCAACTGCAGGGTCTTAATCAGACACCCTCCTCCCTCTACACTGAGATTCTTCGTTTTTACTGTTTTATTGGAAGGAAGTAATAAGTAAACTGTTTTCATTCATGGTGGGCTGTCTGTGTAAACCCTCAAATAACAGAAAATGTGAATGCTGATTAATTGCCTTGCTGAGCAACCACAAAATTATCATATATTTGACTAAACTTTTCCACAACAACACTGGATTTACCAGCAGACCTCCCAGGGTGGATAAACACAGTGACAATCTGTTGGCCTCTGTACAAGACAGCTTGAGTATTTTTCTACAAAATGTCTCTGGGGGCTTCAAAAGTCTGCTAGCAGCTACTACCTGACTGAGGTGAACTTGTTTGTTATCCATCAGTTTAATAGGCTGTTTGGCCTTGTTTAAACTTTTTTTTACTATCGTCAGCAATTTCAATTTTTGATGTTAGATCATTCCTTTTGTCGTACCGGCCTTCAGGATCACTTCCATGGCTGTTTTTGCACCTGCGAAAGCAGCTGCGTGCACAGCGTAATGGCCGAGTTTGTTCTGTTGGCAAAGGTGTGCTCCATGCTTTATCTTTGACAGAGAGGAGAATGGATGGAGAGAAAGACAAACAGAGAGAATTCTTTGTCAGAGACAAAGCTGCAGTGAGCTGGCCATCAGTATAAAGCACAGCTACATAATCTGTTCTGTACAGATGAGTAGTTATCTTTTACGAGCCGGTGCAGGTAGACAGTACAACTGAATGAATACATGAGTATGAATGCATCACTCTTGTATATACCAGTGTGCTGAGAGCCTCATAGTTATTGATGGAGCAGGCCAGCATCACTGGGGTGTTCCCAAGGTCTCCAGGCAGGTTACAGTCTGTAGCATTGTAGGACAGCAGGAGCTGCAGGGGGGAAGAGATAAATACTTTACAGTCTTCAGTGTCCTCAACTCACCTACTTATACACTGACATCCTTCACCATACTGCAGCTGTGTGAGTCTATGAACAACAGCCAAATGCTACAGGGATGACAGGACAAGGTCTTTCCAAGTAAATAGTTGAGTCAGGTTTTGTCAGTACGTAAACACGACTTTAAAACAGCAGTGGATGCTCCAGTTTGTGTGCTATAAAAGATGTGATGTGAAAACTTAATTTTTGAAACTTAGTTTTAAAAGTTATTAAGCTTACCATCTTTCCATAAAGTAGATTTGAGGTAAAAAATAAACGTGAAAACTACATTGTATTTCCTGTTGGCATTCAATCAGTATGGAAGATTTTTTTTAATGTCAGATTACAGCAATGAATCATCACATGTAATTATGAACAAATAAATGTAAAATGCAACCATCTAATAATTAATATCCAAAACAAATAATGAAGGATATTTAATTTGTGTGGAGTTTCTTTTTTGGACTCTGTCTTTTCTGATTTAATGACAATTCTACCGCTCTATTCATTGTTTGATGGGAGATTCTTCATTGTTTGACCTTTCTATTTATGATGGTTGGCTTTTCCTTAATTACAATGTTGTTAGTTGATGTTTGGCCTTTCATTATTAGTTATGGCTTTACATTATTAGTTATGGATATTTATGGTTGGATTTTACATTATTTGATGATGTAATTTGTTGTTTGAAGAGAGAGAGGGTTTTAATCAATAGACGTTATGATTCATTGATGTAATCTGACATAAAAAAAAGCTCCCATAAATCAGAGTGATCAAAGCTTGGTTAGATAAAATGACTTAGTAGTCCATAATAGTGCAGTAGCAATATCACATGTAAATTTGCTCCACTAAAATAAAAAGAATGATGCCATTCTAAAAGATTTAGAAATATTAGCTGTAACATATACTTTACCATGGAATCAGCATTGACAAAACTATTACTACTACTGTATGCATTAAGTTGTATACGTGTACTTATATGTTTGAATATGTTTAAAGTATTGACAAGAGTAGCGAGAGCCATTTGCACTTAAACATTACTTTGCTGCTACAATGACCTTGTTTTTCTAAGAAAACACAAGAACAGAACAGCAAACACATTTCATATAAATTGCTATTTCAGCTTCCTCACCTCCACCAGGTTGTTGTGTCCATGGCTGACCGCCAGATGCAGAGGGGACAAGAGGGCCATGTTGAGGACATTGGGGTCGGCCCCCAGGTCCAAAAGAGCCGTGCAGCTCTCCGCCTTGTTCCTCTCCACTGCCCAGTGTAGGGGCACATTGCCCTGCTCATCACAGCTGTTCAGCTCTAGGAGGGAATACAAGAGCACATGCAGAGAGACACACACACATACACAAATACATAAAGATGCATGTAGATACAAGCAACTCTTATATGTACCAGATTCAGTGCATAAATATCAACATACTGTTCCATACAGTAATTTAAAGACAGACTTACAGTGATTTACAGTACACATATTTTACCTGTGCTGGAGTGCATCTTATGATCGATGGCTGAGGCATGCTTACCCTTTGAGTCTATGACAGTGGTGATGGATTGGATGAGGGTGACGTGGCCCCCTGCGGCAGCGTGATGAAGGGGACTGGCTCCACATTCATCTCTCTCTTTCAGGACCTCTGGGCTCTTCCTCACCAAGTTCTCCAGGAGAGCCAGGTCACCCTTCTCAGACAACTAATAAATAATATAAATAATAAAATAATATAATACAGTGAGAGTGAGGATAATAGCCGAGCCTGATGTTATCTGTATGTACTTTTCCATTTGTCTTAATGCTTTTTAACACTAATAGTCATTAATAGCTACCTTGCTTGATGTTTCTTTTTCAATAGTTGAAGAACATCTGTTTGTCAGTTCTTCAGACCACTGGCTATAATAATCAAAATTTCAATTCGAATGAAATACTGCAACTCACATAACATTATTATACAATGCTAGAGTTGTTATCAGGTCTCTGGCATATTCAGGCATCTACTCAGCTCTTCACAGTGGCTTTCTTTAAGGTTACACAGGGTTGGGATTACTGATGGGGTGTTACATAAACACTCCTCATATTATGAATACTTGTAGAGGAAATAAATCCTCTTTTAAAATACTTTATTGTAGACCTTTGTGATTTAATAAATGGCCATTTGCTTTATAAAATACGTTTTATTTCTTTTCTTTTTTTAAATTTCCACACAGCTTGATGACAGTTGCTCACCTCAAATATATTTAGATTTGCCAGGGCTGGATCCTCATCTTCTATCACATATGTATAACAACTGGTCTGTCGGGCCACCTCCCTGCTGAAGTTCATCACTCAATAGTAACTCGGTGAAGACGAGCCCTCCGTGCCCGCATGAAGGGTTATGGCAATGACACGTGTCTAAACATAACCACATATACACAGAGATGAACATGTCCTTATGCATGCAACAACTAAATACTAAAATAGAAAACAAATCCACCATAGTTTCAATCAAGTCATACTACTGAGTATGTACAGCCTGCTTTACAAGTAAGAAGAACAGAGAGTGTTATGTGACTGAGAGGGCAGATAACGCCTTAAGCCATAGGCTTCTCTCGCCATGGGGGGATATGGGCACAGATGACTTTGTCTTTACCCGGAAGGGCATTCAGATCCACAGAGTGTTTGGTGGTTGGAGCCCTTGTCTTGAAGAAAGCAATTATGTTCTTCACAGCTGGGGGGCAGCTTGTTTGAGTCTGTCCCAGGTGTCCTTGGGTGATCCTGGGTGAGCGAGATTGAAAAAGAGCTTGTAATTGTATTGTATGAGGCCCTCAGTCACATCAAAAGGCCAAACAACAAATGGCATTTGGTGAGCAAATTACTATGGAGAATTCTCATTGGAAATCCCCTCGACCTTATGCAGTAGAGTTCCTTTGGTGTGTACTGTGACTGATCGGAGTTGTTTTCAGGTCAAAACAGCAACCAAGTTTAGAGTTATTTTATGAAAATGATATTTTGTTTCTATCACTCATTTGATTTATGGTACGTTTCTGCACAGCAAGTGACAAGTTTGTGCAAGATTATATTGTGTGGGTCAGTGCACATGAATGAACATTCTCTACTGGCTTCTTTAAGGTGAGCAGAGTGAATCCCTCCAGATGAGAGATCAATAATTAACCTTTGTGGGCTGTGGTCACCATGGCAATTGATTTATTGATTGATTCACTATTCTTCAGGAAGCTCTGCAGATTAATAATGGATTGTTCTAGCCAGTAAGAATCATATCGTAAAAGTGTAGCTCTCACTACAACATACAATGTTTGCTTCAGGGGACAAGGGTTTACCTTGTTCGCACCAATTTTGTTACAGGTGTAAAATTATTTTTGATAGTATTTCTTCCAAAGAGGACCCAGAAATGCAGTATAATGTAGGTTGCCCATGTTTGTAATAAGATACTGGAAAACACTTCCACCTGAGAGAATCCATTACAAACCATCGATATAATAATACTACTCATACTTTGATCAACTCAAGTCTTGACCACAATGCAATTTATATTAGTCCTCACAGTGAATACACCTTACTCTACCTTCTCTGTAGTTAAGAAAGAATTTAATTTTACAGTTAAACCAGTCAATGTGGCTTCGTTTTCTTCAAATCAAATTTGGTAATGACCCACTGTGTGTCATCACCAGCAGTATATTAGTGTCATTGGGTTTTGAAATTGAGCCTGCCACATATCTGTTTGCAGAGGCCATGTGTACAGGAAGTGCACTAATGGGCATTGTGAAACACATCTCCCAAACAGCAGAAATAAAAGGGGTAGATATAATTTTACTTAACAATGACATCCCTGCATGCACGGGTTACACGTAAACCTTTGCTCATATAATTTAATAAAAATATAAAATAACGTATTACTTAAGAATAAATACAATGACCAGTGCATGTTTAATAATAGATGTATTCTTAATTAAGGATAGATCATTGGCTACAAAAGTACTAAAATACTAAAATCAGATTTAAAGTGGCTAGATTGTGTTAATATTGTGTGATGTAAAGCTGAACCGATTGTATTATTTGATGACACTTGTTGAACATAACTCACCCTCTGAACAATAACTGATTCTTATCAAACTACACTGAATACTTTTTGACATTTTAAGTGAAAAGCCACCCACAACTTGAAATTGAAACATACTTTTCACAGTGCAAAACATATGACAACATCTGTAATTGTTAATAATATTTTCATTTACCCTCATTGTCTCATAGATAAATAAGCAGTAGCATTAAAAAATAAAAGACAAAGTTGAAGATATGATGCACTTACTGTATTTGTATGAAGGTTGTGTTAAGCTGAGCAATCTTGATGTTCTCCTCACCAGTGCGAAAAGGGCTTTAAATAGTGTGGGGGCAAGCCACTTCCTTGTCTCTCTCCCACTGTGATGCAAGATGCTGCCCCTTGTGACCAATTTACTCTCATCATCTTTTCAAAGAGAAGGCTATGCCCATGTTGTAATACTTTAAGCAGCAAACATGATATCTCCAGTTACTCATGATAAGTTTTAAAGTGCCTGTATGACTGATACTGATTTTATGAGGAAATGTGATTTTTACTTTTTAACCAACTCTCTTTTTTCATTTTGTGCCTATTTACAGACTTGAAACTTTTGTTCCACCACAGGACCTGAGGAACCTGAGCATTCGTTCAAGTTTGCCTGCATTATTGTTAGTATTTGAAAGGCAGGGCCCCCCTGACATTTTCAAGAAACTTGACCACCCAGCTGCACATGAACATACTGTATACCATTTATCAAACTGCACAGTTAAAGCTATTTCCTATACCATCCGTGTTTGGGATAATGCCTACTCAGCTGCCTTTTCTCATAAAGCAAGTGACTTTTGACAAGATAGATTGAAGGCAACCTTTAAGACCTCCTTGTTGATGGTGGGATTAAGGAAATATTCCACAGGGAATCTTTATCAAGCAGGATTATCAGATAAAGTATATCATTAACTAAGGATTATAGGAGCATTTCTACCAGCTTTATCATCAAGGGAATAAGTATCATCTGAGAATTGTAAACTGGTCTTTTACCACAGAAAATGTATATTTTTGCTGCCAAGGCTGAATTTCTAATTTTGTTAAAAATGTAAATTAATAATATGAAAGCTACTCACTGCAAAAAGAAGAACAGGAGAAAAGGGTCATTTTGAACACTTTATACCATTATAGGGGCAGCTCTGGGGAATGGCAGTGCTGGTCTGTTGGTTGGTCGGTCCACCACTTTGTTCCATACTGAAATCTCTCTAAAGTTCTAAAACTAATGGATGGATTTCAATGAAAATTTGAACAGAGAGTTATGGTCTCCAGAGGATGAAGCCTACAGACTTTGGTCCTCCACCACGATGAGGTTGAAAGATTTGATTTTGAGTGAAATCTCTTGAGAACCACTGGTTGAATTGCTATACATTAATATTGCTATATCAACAGTGCCACCATGATGAATTCTAATCACTTTGGTGATCACCTGACTTTTCATTTGGTACCACTAGCAGGTCCAATTTTTCATTCATTTATTTTCAATGGACTGGCAAATTTTGTATAGACATTAGTGATTCCTAGATGATGAACCCTAATAATTTAAGTGATCCCCTGACTTTTCTGCTAGCAGCACCATGTAGTTGATATTTTTGGTTTTTATTGAAATGTCTCTTGGACAGATTGCCATGAAACTTGGTGCAGACATTCATGTGCCCCTTGGAGTGAATTCTAATAACTTTGGTGATCCCCTGACTTACATCCATCTTTGCATTATGACCAAATGCCTGCAAAACTAATTCCCATCAGCCTCAGCTATACTTTGTACTTAGTGTTGATTAGCAAATATTTGCATGTTAACACACTGAGCTAAGATGATAAACATTTTAAACACCAAACCTGCTAAAAATCAGCATGTTAGCATTGTCATTGTGAGCACATTAGCATGCTGACGTTAGCACTGAGCTCAAAACACAGCTGTGCTTAAGTACAGAGACCCTGGTGGGACTTTAGAAAGTTTGCAAAACTTAAAAAAAATGTATTGCATGCACTTTCATGCCTTAAACCTGCATTTTTCCTAATGGCCAGCAAGGGGCAACTGCACTGGTTGCAAAAAGAAGTTCGATAGTATGGAAGTCTATGAGAAAATTACCCTACTTCTCACTTGATTTATTACCCCAATAAATACTTTCCTAACGAGTTTATGGTCTCAATCACTAGTTTCAAGTCTTCTTCAATACATCATGATGTTCAAATTGTGGTCCCATTTAAAGTAAAATAGACGATAAATTAGGGTATGCTTTAGGGTGTGGCTACCTTGTGGTAAGTCATTACAATGACAACGTTGATTACGTAATGTAACCCCTGATTCACAGTATAGACGTAGCTGCTACTATTTTATGGTGTGTTTTCAGTTCATGAAAGTTAATTCTAACATTTTGGTCACCTAAAAAAGTCTTGTTCAGCATTTGGTTGTACTAAAAGACCGTCTAAAGAGTTGGCTGCTCAGTGCATTTTGTTTTAATGGTTTTAGGCCTGTTTTTTCGCTAGAGAAAATTAGCATTAGCTTTAGCATTATCACAGTTAACCACAAACTGTAAATGCACCATGCTAACCAAGTTAGCAGCTAGCTCTAGGGTCAGCTCCTTCCTCTCGTGTAAATATGGTCACTTCTGGCTCCAAAAATCAAAGATGGAAATGCTCAAAGTGCTAAACTCAAGGCTTCAAAACGGCAGTCCTCAAACCAGTTGGTGACATCACAATGACTGCGTCCATATTTTTTTACAGTCTATGGTTTAACCCTATTCCTAACCCTCCCACCCTCCTACTGCAGGATTATCATATAGGCCTAGCCTAATTCTATTCTATTCTATAATTTTGATTAAATAGAACTGCTATTAGTCTAAATACATATTTTGTGTTGGTCTATTCTTTTACTGGATGTGGACATTAAGCATTTCAATGATTTTGAATTTTTCAAAACACACCATAGTTTTGACAATATAACTTTACCTAGTTACTTTATGTAACTGTAGCAGCTGAGTACTGTGCAGATTACCTGCTCCACTCCCAGGTAGTAAAAACTATATCTGTAGTCATGTCTCCCATAAAATATTTAGAGGTGGCTTTGTTTTGGAGTGTATGTTCAGCAGCACAGATGCTACTGAATGATCACAGAAATATTATAGGAATATTATCACACTTATCACACTTCTGCGACTACATGTTGCTACTTGTCACTTTGATCACGAAGGTAACACTACTCTATAGAGTGTATAGGCCACAATGTAGTATAAAATTGAGTACTTATAGTATATAGTTTAGAGAATATTATAGATCAAAGACAAAACTGACAGAAAGGCAGGACTGAGAAAAAAATGTAAAAAGCAATCACAAATCTGTCTGCTACTTCAGCACCACGGACAGTGCCATGGATTTATCAATACACAGCACAGTTAGGCTACTGATATTTCAGAACCATGGTCGGGGCCATAGATTCTAACTTGCGCAAACCTCAGTCAGATAAAGGATCAATGAGTCAGGCAGACTAGACTAACATATTCAACTAAACAACCCCTCTGCCCCTGCACTCTCTCTGCTACCAGTGGATGGAGAGGGGAGATGGCAGGTTAACAAGGGGGATGCATTTTGGTCATTTGCAAACAATGGGGATGGCATCCCCCCTCACCCTCCCTCAAATCACCTACTGCTGACAAAATACCTAACTTAACCTCTGAATTAAAACACTAAAAATTAATTGCAACTACGGGTACAGGTTTGATTTATAGATGCAATATATTAATTAATGAACCAATTACTTTGTATACAGGCAAACATTTTTCCAACTTCATTAAAAATTTTAAAGCTCTAGCTTGCTGTCAAACAACAAACTACAATTCATCATTATAAATGTCACAAGCTATACAGTACTCAGATCCAGAGTCCAGATCTACCATACATCTAATTGCTCAAAACTAATATTTGCCAGGTTATTGTTCTCATGGGTTATCTTTGAGATGTGTTATTGACCAAGCAATATTCGTGGATAAACCACACATGCAGCAGAAGCAGAGCCAGTGTCACAAACCAAGTATTATCTGTCCAGTTGAGTTTGATGAACCCGCATAACAAAATGGTTGTGTTTGCCTTGGAACTTTGTGGCAGGGACTGATTCAATGCACAAATGCGGAGATGGAAGAGAGATATACAATGAGATATATATGTAATGGATATATAATGACAATATGATTTGAATATTTGGTTGGTCACAGGGAAGGCATGTGTATTTAGCAGTTCAGTGACACTTATGTTCAGATGCTCCATTGCACCTGTCGAATGACGCCACAACTGCTGATGAGTCGGTTGCTGTGCTCTGGTGCTGCAAGGGCTACTTGGGACTAAATTATACATTCATGCTATTATGCAAAGGGCATGCTGCACACTGTATAAAAACTACTGCATAAATCGCTGCAAAAATCTTTCTCTGCATTCTCCCCCACATGTTCACCCATGCATTTGATACCACTATTACTAATACACATAAAAATTTTATTTCCAATTTGACACATTTGCCCTTATTTGCATATTGAGTGTTTTGTTGGCAACAGAACATCCTCAGGCACCACGGAGGAATATTTGTGAATCATTTCACCAGTGTGAGCTATTTAAAGTGCTTACTTGCAGTAGAAAAGTCTCTTATTGGTTTATAAAGTATAAAAAGGACAGGTTAATATGTTGCTGTACACAAAAGTGGCTGAGAGCAGCGATATGCAGAGTGCATTAACTGCAGAGCTGTCAGTCAGAAGTTCACAACAGTCTAAGTGCTGTTAGTATGTGTGTGTGTGTGTGTGTGTGTGTGTGTGTGTGTGTGTGTGTGCGTGCATGTGTGGTCCGTACTGGTAACATGTGGTACTGCGTTGGTGTTCCATCACTTATAAATGAGGTTGCCTCTTAAGAGTGGTGGTGTCCTTGGGGAGGTACAGCAGACCTGGATGGCTGACTGCTTTTTGATACTTTATTTGTCCACTGCTGCAAAGGTACTCAGCATGTTTGACTTTTCAAATGCAACATCGTCGAATTAAAATCAAACAAAAAGCCACTTCCCCATCCATTAAACCAACTAGCACCAACAAAACTTTTCATGATGGTCATGCTCGTTCTGGTGATTTTTCCATCAGACAGTAACAAGCCTTTCAGACACTGTAAATCACTCGGAAACAAGAATGCAAATTTCATGTTTGCCCAGGGAATCTCTTTAGTCATACTGGGGATTAAATTCTTTCTAAGCATATAATTGGGAGCTCCAAGGCATGCTTTTCAGGCTTTAGTAAGATACAGATTTATGCCAGAGAAACATATTTTAATGCTTGTTTCTTTTGAAAGGAGAAAAATGTATGATGTTGGTATTTTTCTATGTATTTCATCAGGACAATTAAAACATTCTGAAATTTTGTAAAGTTGGTGTGAATAACAAAATGTACAAATGTAAAATTATTCTTCAGACTATTCTGATATTCACACTACACTGACAGTATTGTTTGATGAGAAAACATTTAATGATAAGTACTTTTGCAGAAGTATTCTATGTAATTTTTGTGAAAGAGTGCACATAGCAAAGTTGGTATCGCATCTGGAAGAAACAGAAATTGCTCAGTGGTATTTTTCCATGTTCTGTTTTTGCTTTGTGTTTAGGTTAAGTAAACACCATAACAAAGTAAAAAGGTATGGGTCTCTTGGGGTCTCATCTCATAGTTTTATTCTGAACAGATTCTGCATTCAATGCAAAACAACACTTTATGCTGTTATTATTTTTTGCTAACAGCAAAGTTATGAAAAGTTTATAAGACCACTTTGCAGACCAACTAAAATGTGTATGAGGGTGCAGAGGTGACAAAGTTAAAAAAAAAAAAAATAGAGAGAAAAGTGGAAATAAAAATAAAAGTTTGATTCAAAATATAATACACAAAATATAATATATAATTGGATTTCTTAATTAATTGACTTGATTTGATTTGATTTATTGATTGGGACAGTGTGCAGTTTTTAAACATTAAAGATGCATTGCACTGGAGTTAGCTCAGAGCTAATTTGCATCTGCAGTCCCCCACAATCAAAACATACAACAGCACAACAACAAACAATACAAAGCAAAAAACACACAGAACACACCATACAAAATACAAAATACAAAGCTACACACAATAGCACATCACATACACCCACAATGTCAATTAGAAATTAATAATGCAAACTTGTCAAATTAAAAGCAAGACAACCTGCACTAATGAGAAGACCACAGACGGAGTTAAGACTCAGTGGTCACAGAGCTGATTGGTCTTTAGTAGATTTTTCAATTTGGCCTTGAATGTATTGATTGAACTACAGTTCTTCATATCATCAGATAGGGCATTCCACTGAGTTGTGGCTTTCACAGAGAAAGCTGACTGCCCAAATGCAGTGCGACGAGATGGTATGGTATGATCTTGTAAGGAGGATATTCTGGAGGATCTAATAGAACTTACTGAGCAAGTGTACATAAAGTCACATAGTGGAGGAGGGGCCAAACCATTTAAAATTTTATAAACTAGGCACAAATTTGAGAATAATCTAAAATTCTCAAAGCTCAGTAAATATTTCTCCAGTATTTCTCCAGTACCCTACAGTGATGGAAATGCATTGGCTTTTTGTCCAGAGTTTTTAGCGTTTGTTTGTATAAGGACTCAAGAGGTTTTATGGCTGTTTCTCCAGCCTGCCCCCAACATGTGATGCAATAAGACATATGGGAAAAAATCATAGCATGCATAAATATCTTGGCTGCACCCAAAGAGAGAAAGTTTCTAATATGTCTAAAATTTGCTAAGTTGTAGTTTATGGTTTTAACCATTTTATTTAACATATTTCTGAAAGTTCAAATTGGGATCCAGTGTCACACCAAGATATTTAAAATTAGTAACTATGTCAATTTTTTCACCTTTGATGAAAATATCTGTGTCAGGAGGTTGTACCATAGTTTTAGAGAAAAACATTTTTTTTGTTTACATTTAGACTCAGTCATGATTGATCAAGCCAATGTGTGATCCTTTCCAATGCAATTGTTAGCTTAACAGCAGCTAACTCGGCTGTTTTTGCATGTGTGTACACAATGGTGTCATCTGCATACATTTGTAGTTCTACATCATGACACTGTTGAAGGAGATCATTAATATATAAGCTAAATAATAGGGGACCTAACAATGACCCTTGCGGAACACTCATTGTGCACTTCATGTTACTGGACAGTGTGTCACCAACTTTAACACATTGTATCCTATTAGATAAATATGAAGACATCCATGCCAGTGCTCCAGATGAGTTAAAGTTAAATTTAAATTTAAATTAAAGTTAAGTTAAATTTAGAGAGTTTAAAACATTATGATTGACTGTGTCAAATGCTTTACGCAGATCTAAAAATACAGCACCAACTACTCCTCCTTTGTCAAGTCTTGATTTAATTTGCTCTATTAAGTGCAAGGTAGCAATTTTGGTGGAATGATTTGCTCTAAAGCCAAATTGCATACAATGTAGACCAAAATTGCTTGTGTTAAGAAATGTTGTCAGTTGTTTAATGACAACTTTCTCGGCAACCTTTGAGAGTACTGGCAGTATACTTATTGGTCTGTAGTTACTGGCTTCAAGGCGGTCTCCAGATTTAAAAATAGGCATGACAATGGCACATTTCCAATCATCAGGAAAGGAGCTGTGTTTAAAAGACAAGTTAATTAAATGAGTAATAGGGGGAGTTAAAATATCTTTGTGTGATTTGACAAATATGGTGTCAAATTGGAAAGCATCTCTCCTATATATATGCTATATATATAGATTTCCTAATAATGCTGTTTTTATTTACTTCTCTTTTTTCTTGTATAAATTTATTTCCGTTATTTTTGATCAATTTGTCCTTTTTTTGCAAAATATAATTGACTTTATTACCTTTTTATTAGTGTGCATTTATTAATTAATCAATCCATTTTATATTTATTTTCTCATTTGGCCCCCACAGATAACATTTATGGTTAAAGGAAAAATATAATCCTTTAAAGATTCAACAATGTTTAGTGAGTTTGACAACAAGTAAATGCTTTTGACAGGGTACTATGCTGCTATTTGGGAGAAAGTTTCCTAGTTTGCTTTTAAACTTTGATTCTTGCTTTCTATGTGTGATATCCGTGAGTTTACTCACATGAGTTGATATGAGTCAGTTGTCCCCCAGCCCCCTCTCTCTATTCTTTGTTTTCCATCTCTCAAAGCCCCAGCTGGTCTGAGCTAAGCTGAGGTGAGCTCAACTGCATTGTCTTGAGACTGCGCGCATTATGACTGCTGGAACCCCCTAAGGTCTAAATCCTTGATCCTGGTGCCTGTGATTATCTGTGTGGATTCGCACAGGTCAAATTGGAAAAACAATCATGAGCTACACAGGCTGCTGTTGCTTGTCAGGTCAGAGACAGTATCATTTCTATCCCATCTAGCTACACCATCTGCTCAGTTTGTAAGGCTGCACCCTCACACACTTGGTAGTGAAGCATTGTATTTGTCAGTATTCCAGATCTTTCTCAATTTTTTTTTTAAAATTGTGTGAATGTATTGTGCTGGATTTTTCTAGAAATAAAATTCAAGGTAGAGCATGAATCCAGATATTTTAATAGCCTGTTTCTTTGTAATCTTTTAAAGCAAAGTCAGAGATTTGTTTCAGTTGATGACACCAGAACAGTCCTTTTCATCAAATCACGCAGATCAGCAATATCTCCAGACCAGGACTGAGGAAGAAGATGTGAAGGATGTGTGTTGCCGCTGCTTCCAGAGTGTAATCAATGCACTTCATGTGCTTCTCTGTGCTCCATCCCCTGATGTACCTGGTGGAACACTTCCCCTGAGCCAACCTTTAATCCTCTTTAACAGTATTCTTCCATCTGTCAATGTGGTGCCCTGTGCCGATCATTAACACTACATTTACACTTCAGCCACCGACCTGGTGGATTTTCTTATCCATAGTGGCTTACAATGTCAGTGAGAGAAAAGTAAGCTCCAGCTCTGAGATAACCAGCATCACCAGTAAACTGTATTTAGGAGTTAAATTGTTAAAAAAAAAATAAATAAATAAAAAAAAAAAAAAAAACATGCTGCCCTGGATTAATCTAATCTTAAATTCATTACTAAATTTGTGTGTTAAGTATTTCATAGGTTCTTCATAAGCAAAAACTACCAGCTGGAACTGTGTAAGCAGGAAGTCATTGCCATCATAAGCTGTAGCATAACTGCCAAGAGTAGCCGTTTTAGCAGGGCTAGCAATTTATTCAATTTAACTGCCAATCCTGAATATATGTATACATATTACCTTGCCTTATTTAACAAGGCTATGCATACATGAAGAAATATGTATGGTTCAGTATTAGGATAGTATGCATAGTTCAGAGTGGAAAATGTCTGACTATGCTAATGTAAGAGACGCTCTGTAGTGATTTAGTTTGAGGTTATTAGCATAATGTTTCGTAATTTGAGGCATATTGTGTTATTTTTTTGTGAAATGTTTTTTAAAAGCTTTGCAGTTTACATCATTATTAAACAGCGTTTTGCAGAGAGAGATATGTTACTCCTCTATTTATTTGTGATAAATAAAATATTTAGTATAGCTGCAAATTTAAAAGGAAAAAACCCTGTTTGTTATTTTTCCCAGAGTTCATGGGATGTTTATGTACAGTATGGGGGGTTGTTCCTGCCATAGTGTTATCACCTGTTGTAGCAAACTGACCTAACTGACACCTGGCATTTAGCAGGTGTAAATAACAACTAATATTGAAGAAAAAACAAGTTTGTGTAGTGCAACCTGCAAGCTCTACAAATGCTGGATGCGGATCAGTAAGCTGATCATGACTCGTGGTTAGTTCCACGTGCTTAGCCCAGACAAAGCTTGTTAACCCTGACACCAAGGGAGACATGCCTGGGTAAACTCAGCCACAACTAGAGCTGACCACCAGGGCAATGTGTCTGGGGAAGAAAGCGGTTTACTTATAATTGTGTTACATAATCACTCATCATTTGTTTTTGCACACAGTGGGGACTTACAGGTTTAGAAAATCAATGTATTGATTCATTTCCATTTATTTTTGAAGCTATGTATAATGAGAGCAAATGAAAGTCAGAAGACACGGAGGAAGAGATTAGGTTGGAAGGCTCAGGAAAGAGGAGATAGAGATGAGAGTCAAGCTCTCACCACAACAGGATGACCTGTTTTCTTGCCCTTATTTAGTGATTGAGGATGTATGAGCTAGTGGACTGACAGGCATTGTGGGTAATGAACTGTCTCCACTCCACTGCAACCATTATTTTGAAGGTCAATGGACGGGTCAAGACAGCCAGCTCTTTCGGGCTGATACCTCCCAAACTGTGGTAATGAGTGGTTGGCTTCACCGTCTCACTTCACTGAACTGCTTTCAGCAGTGAATGATTTTGTATAGTCGCACATGGCACTTCATACTACAAGATAACAAGACAGTTTTAACTGACTGAAATAAACAATAAAATACACATGCACATTTATTCTAATATTTATGGGCTCAGATCTACTTTGCATCTTTCTTTCAGCAAATAATGTAGATATGGGAAGGGGTGAGGTTGTAGTTTGAGTATCACTCACACAACTATGTACACTGATGCAAGAGTCAGACTGGCTGTGAAAATGAGCTGCAACATTCAGCTAATGAGCATGACACCACCTTGTGGAGACAAGACAGATTTCCGACTGTAACATTGTGTGTGTGCTTAGAGATTGTGCTCAAACTGCTGGAAGACTTTCAGTAATTTAGACATCATTCATGAACATCATATTTTGCTTAGACAGGCAGGCTGTTAAATTTTTAATTGGAGAGGACATGCTTATCTGGCAAATGGATGAATATGCTAATGGAGTGCAGTACCATCTTGAAAACTGTGGCACATCGTGTTAATCTTTTTTACCTTGTGGCCATAGTCTATCCTACTTTATTTTTCCCAGCATTGCTGTATCAAGGACGTTAGTTTTGAAATGTGTTCCACTTCACTGTTTAGGAGGCAACACCAAATCAAACGGCGACACCTCCTTTTTCTCCCTCCAAAATCCAATCAGACCTGATGAATTTGAAATTGATGGCAAATCTTTATGAGCACCGGCACTTACTCGGGTGATGAGGGACGCTGAAAAATGAGAAATGAGTGGATGAAAAGGTGGAGGGAGAGATAGCGAGGTGGAGACAGCTCAACAGAGAGAGAGAGAGGGGGAGGGAGAGGAGAGGAGTGTGGATACACTGGTAGATTTATGACTTCTTGTTTAGAGCATACTGCTGAAACACACTCATAAATGTTTTTGATGGTCCGCAAATAAATAACTCCCAGCATGTCTGCTCAGCACACAATAAATAATCCTAAAAAGTTTAATCATTCACCATCCTTTCGATTTATTTTTGGGGATATTTATGTGAGCTCATATATATACAGTACATACAGTCAAGGCTGTATGTACTGTATATATAGGCTTTACACTATCTTTCCATCTTACCCCATGTGTCATCTTCAAATATGTGATATTTTAGTGAAGTTGTATATTAAAGTAAAAATGTACCAGCAAGATTGTGAGAAACAAGCACCGGCAAAGCTTTTTGTTACTACATCTGAAACTCTATTGGTTGTCTCCTCTGTGCAGTAATTTCAGTGTATTTGCTAAGAGCCGTGTTCACCCTTGAACCTCCTCCTCTCCCACAGCAAACAACTTCCCACATGCACAGGTCAAGAGACTCACTGTAAAGGTGCCCTTTGTATAACTCAGTACTCATTATAACATATCAGGCTCAGAAAAAGCCTTAAAAAGGAGACTGTATATGTGTGTTTATGCACAAATGCATCTCTTATAGTTGCGTGTTGCATGCATGCATGAAATTGTACGGTATGTTCTGCAGGTGCATGTGTGTGCTCTCATAAGATGCATTTCTGTGTAGGAAGACATCTGCAGTGATGCATGTGTTGGTGGCGTGCCTGCAATTGACCAGTGTGTGGGACTGCATTTGTGTTTGTGTGTGTGTGTGTGTGTGTGTGTGTGTGTGTGAGCTCATATGTGTTGGCGGAGGTTTCCCTGGAGGAGCCAAGCAACAGAGCTGACCTTGCAGTAAAAAAAAAGACAATAATTTATTCATTGGCATTGCACAAATTTCTCTCTATCTTATATTAGGTGTTCAGCTGTTATCTCAGCTGTTTTAAAGCGTCTCTTCCTGCTCTCTGTGGATTATTGATTTCTCCAAACACTCTGTCTTTAGTTTAGGACACAAAGATTGAAATCATAATTTATGATCTGATCAGTGTGTTTTCCGTAGCTTCTCCTTCATAGTTTGGAATCAGTTTATTCCTCTTACAACTTTAAGGGCCCACACTTACCAATCTGGCTGCATTGTGTATTTTTAAACCCTGAAGCTTAACCTCACTGTAAAAATGTCTCTTATCGGACAGGGTCCAGCTGGCAATGTCAAACAGATGGCTTTATACCCTCTAGGGTTTCCATTCAGAATAAATTAGTTCAATAAAATACCAAGAGGGCATTTAGAAAGCAGACAATTAAACACCTTGCATAAAACGCAGTCCAGCTGTATTTCAAATGACCGAAAGCTACTGATGAATGCAGTCATTAAAAAAGACATCACTCAATACCATTTCAACAATGGACAGTAAAACACACAGCCAACCTTGAAGTGCAATCGGCCGCAGTCAAGATAAGGTTCAGAAACCATTCTTTTAATGTATCTATATAGTTGGGATGAAGCTGTTATATAAAGACTGCATTACTTAACAGGAAAGTGGTTATGTTTGCTTTTGATTTAAATTAACCATCACGTGACATGCTGAAACCTCTCAATTTGTGTATAACGCATGACTGAAAGATTTTTTACCAGTATTCTTGCCAACATAATCACTGTGCTGTATAATATCAGTACATTAATGGAAACCATGTATTGTTACACCGTGAAAGATGATGGTTTTTAAATTGTTCTGTTCAAATTGAGGAGCTACCATTTTTTTTCTATATCTTAAAAGATTCTGTAAAGTAGGAATGATAAACATCACAAATTGCTACTTTAATTACTTCTATAACCAGTGAAACAAAAAACAATTCTCTGGATGAATTATCAAAGAGATTGCCTGCTCCTCTCAAGTGACTGCCGGCTTGTACAAGTTAAATAGCTGAGTGTGGTGGCTCTGGGAGTTTTAATTTCAGGACCCACGTTCAATCGAAACTGCCATCCAGTGATACATGTTGGTGGCACACCTATCTCACACTGCACTGCACTGCACTGCCTGTAACCAGGGATAACAATGAAAGGCCCCCCGACTCTGGAACGCCTTATCAGAGAAATTTAGGCTCACCACCTGAGTTTCAACCTTCACATCTCTTCTTAAAACACACTTGTACAGACAGGCTTTCTCCTGTTCTCAATCTGGTCTGCTGTTAGCTTATTTAATATTTATTGTGCTTGGATTTTGAGTATTTTTGTTTGTTTGCTTTGCTTTGCTTTGCTTTGTTTTTATTTTATCCTTTATTTTAATGAAGCTTTCAGTGTTCCAATGCTCTATGAAGCACTTTGTAACTATTTTTTTGAAAAGTGCTATACAAATAAAGTTATTATTATTATTAAACATTTATTGAATCCTACTCAACATAATTAAACTCTTTTCACTTAATTACCTCTGCCTCTGTCACGGTAATCAAATGGATAGAGTTCAGCTGTGCGCTAACCTTTCCCTCAGATGTGAGTTACACTCGAGGGATAGCATTACCACCGCTGCCAAGGGCCTGTCTGTCGTTTCTGTTGATGACTTCATTGCTTTTTTGTCTATCTGCCAGGCCCGGAAGCATTTTCAGCCAGAGGAGCTCCTTAACGTAGGTCTCTATGATTGCCCTCCAGAAACCAGAAAAGGTATTCTTAGAACAATGACCCAACTGCCTCGTGAAAGTAAGCTTGTGCCTGATCCCTTCACAGGAAGGTTAATGTGGGTGCAATGATCCACGGACTGCCATCTGTCCTCAGGGGTTCTCTTTTATGGTGACAGCAATAACTCATTTTGATACTTCTCATCATGACTCTGTTTTTGGACAAGGGCTTGAACCTGCGCGCTGCGTAGAGGGCGTGTTGAGCTGCACGGGGTTGCCTGGCACACCTCATGATGGATGAGGGGAAGGGAGTCTCACTCCTGACAGGATCCTTTGGGATTTTTCAGTGCAGGACTCTTGTCAGATTTTTCAGTGCAGTAAAACTCTATCAGGGCACTGTTCCCTAAAATCACCTTAAGGTTAAGATACCACCTTACAACAGCAATAAGATCATCTTCACCTTAAGATTGTTTTGAGAAACATGGTCGAGTCCCTCACCCATGACCAACTTTGATATATGTTTGGGCATCATCACCTCACAGGAACAATACGGATCAACTGAGCTTTTCCACGTCCAGAGAAATCTATCCACCAGGATTTTACCTGGCTTAAACTGGATTTACAGATGTGCGTTTACGGGATTACTTAGCCTCAATTGCTGCACCATATCTGACATGCATCTCCTTAAAAATGTAACTACACTACAGGGCTATGGCGTCTATGGAGATACCATGCTTATGTTTTCTCCTTTTCTGATGCCAGTGCAACTTGAAGCACCTGCTACAGTACTTAGCAATCATTGATTTCAATGAACAAAAGAATGTAAATACTCAGAGTGCATGAAATTATTTCATACTGAGTAATGAAGTACCTTCCCGCCCTCGCTCCTACCAAGAAGTTAACAAAGGAATGTAAACACAGTTACTGTGAGGAATATTATTAAAGCAGGGCACAACCTGATTATGTACAATGTATCCGTCTAGTGTTGTTGTGGTTAATTATGAATCAAAACCAATGCAAGCTTATGGTGGTACCAAACAGAGGAGCCATGACACATGCGACTGAGTTCAAGGTTTGCCTAAACAGCATTTGGCCTTTCTGCTTAACTAGGAAGTCAAATTTAAAAAAAAAAGAGATGAAAGAAAAAAAAAACCCCTTAGGGTGGGATGTCTTAGACTTACAGAGGTAAGGAAGTCCCTATTGACTCCTACTGATGGCTAAGTGCAATGAAGTATCGGGCCATAAATAACTGTGTGTAAACCTCGTGCAAGCAGACCAAGACATAATCCATCCTAAAACGCACATGTCAGCCTTATAGAACATTTAGTGGCATTGTATACTATATCCAAAAGCCGTGTGTATAAGCATTGGATGGTTTTCCCAGACATAAGCCTGGTCATCAGATCTATTTTTAAATTAGAATTCAGACACATCACGAGCATCAAAGATGATGACACTGGATCAATATTTTTTAACTTTATTAGTGAATCAATTGCCATGAATGACACGTATATGACCCTAAAGCATTGATCCCTCAACTATTGTGGTGCAGTACATTAAATGGCAAGAAGACTGTGGTCATATTGGACTGACGTTGACATTGGAAAAAATGCCTTCAGACCACATCACTGCTAAATAAGTTTAAAAAATTGGGATACAGCCTTTTATTCCTCTGAAATGAAATGCAAAATTGTTCTGAAAGCATCTTGCATGTTTGTATGTGGTATTTGTGTGTGGGGGGAGCCAGGGAAATAAAGAGGGGAAGAGAGAAAGAAACACAAAGAGGACAAGTCCAATTTATCTTTTTCACAGAAGTGGCAGAGGGATTTTCTGGACTGTGCTATTTAAAATTAGAAAGTAGTTGTACAAAAGGTACAAAGTGTACAAAAATTTGAAAAAGAGGAAACTGGTGATGGCGGAATCAGTTGGTGCAGTTAAGGTAATGGCTATTAAATATCCATCTGGAACATTGCCCTAAGTGATGGTGTTCTTTTTTTAGGTATAATTTTACTCCTCTATACACAAATTGGAACGCCATGGCAAACATGAGCTGCTTGGCCCCATAACCCTCTGTTCTGTGTAATGTAAAGGTTCTCTTTAAATGATGGAACGGCTTTGCTGTCTGATCATTTGATTAAACACATTTACAAATATGCAACAAATGAGCATAAAAACAACATAATGAAGGTTTTAAAACAAATTTTTGACAAAGGGATCCTTATCATTTCAGTTGATATTGAGCTTGAGTGGTGCAAATTCTCAAACAAATTTGCAATTAGTATAAATCAGTTCACTCACATTAAACCAGGAGCCTTTGGGGCCCCTGGTTTATGCCCGGTTGGCAATCCAGGCACGTCCCCAGTCCCACATGTTCCATCTCCCTATACCATGATGCTGGTCTAGGTCAATCACTGCAGCACATGTTCGGGGGCTCACCTACTGTCAAGGACAGAAATCAAGATCAGCACCAGTGACCTCTTTAAATAGACTGGTTTGAATTAGATGGTGCTCCCAGGGAGCGTGTACCAGAGTCCATCGGGGGCCTTGACATCAACAGCAGTTAGCATTATCTTTAAAGTCCAATATGTGTAACCTTGAAGGACACAGGCGAGATGGAATGATATCATATCGCCATCGGACATTGATAGTGATTGGATATATCAATTGTGTACATTGGATGGCTGCACGTCTGGTGATTTGATGAATTGGTTAATGCAAATATCCAAGGTTATCACTCATGTGTACATACACACACACACACACACAGGCCAGTTGGCTGGGGGGCGAGGGACTGGATGTCAGCGCAATGCCATCTCCCATATTTAAAGCCCAGAAATGTCTCACTAATGCTCAATTTCCTCAACGTGACCGCGGACCCGAGCCAGCAGGTGAACAACAGCCTGAACAAGGAAACAAGATAAGGCAACATCACCTGTTTGACCTCGACACACCGACAATGTATGTCCACACACACCTAGACCTGTTTGTAAACATTTGCCACTGATTGGTCATTCACAGCAGGATGCAGAACACAGACATGAATACAGAAATCGAGTAAATCAGGATCAAGCATGAGAGAAATTAATGAAAAAGGGACGCAAATAGAAATAACATAAAGATATAGATATAGATATAGATATATACTGTATATTAAATTATTATTGATGTCAGGGCATTTGCTGCTTTATGTGCTACAGAGATAGTGTCTTTTAACTCTAAAAGAAGCCATTAAACTAAACCAGAAAATGGACACACAACATATTGAATGTTGTTTTCTGCCAGCCAAGCCATTTAAGAAAGTGTATTCCGCCAAAAGGCCACCAAATTGGACTTGCAACACATTAGCAGTAAGTACAGTATCAATATTGCTGGGGGCCATTACACCTCAGTCAGATATGAGGCTGGCATCTGAACAAACTGCTTCTCTATTTTCCAATCATTGCCTTGTACATTGTTTCTATTAACATTGTGTTATAATATATATTTGTGTTTGGGATTTTCTTAAATATATTTAAAGTATTCTGCCAAATTAAAGATGAGATCAGTTGTAAAAAAAAAAGAAAGAAAGAAAAAAGATACAAACACAGTCAGCATTTCTCTCCTCTCTCTTCTGTGTTCATTTGTGAGAGGATGAAAAAATTTCCCCATCACAATATTCCCCCTCAGGAGTCGGCAAGTTTTGGTTTCCTGTCCAAATGATTAATCTTTCACATTATTTCACACAGGGACTCATAACACCATAACACAACCTGTGGACCCAATTGCACGACTGACAACAGTATCAATGCAACTCTCTGACTTATGGCAGCACAAACACGGCAACCGGCAACCTTTGCGTTACATCAGCTTAAGCGATTTACAGAAATTATCTGCATTGATTAGCACCCAGCATCAATGCATAAGGATGTACGAGCATCTCTTGTTAAAGATGCAAAACAGTTGGAAAGCTTATAATGATGATAAAAAAAAGTTTCACCAGATCCTGTAATATAAAAACTCACACCATATGTGCTGCAATATACTGTAGTAAACTGTGGCAGAGTTTTATGTATTGAAGGAACAACCCAGGTGCAGACTGAATATGCTAAAGGGCTCACCCCAAGTCCAGCTAGAATGTCAGCTACACTCTCCTCCCTGGTCTCCACCTTGTCTGTCAGTACAACGTACAACACAGTGATCAGTGAAACATGCCACATCTGCCATAATTACACAAATGCTTATTCTCATAGGACGACTCTTGACAGTATAGTAGCAGGTCAAATTGCCAGCCTGGGTGTTTTTGCAGCAATTAGACGAAGTGCATTATATTCACATTATCATGCTGCCACAAGCACTTTGGGTTAAGGTGCAGCACTGAGCATGCTGTCTACCCTGCAAGGCAGCATTATTCACACTGATGAATGCTAATGAGTGTGGTGCAAACTCCTGAAATTTTGGAGGTTACACTGTCACTGTGCTGCAAAGGATGTGGCACTCTGGATTTGGTAAACAATGATGCTGACGTGTAGGAATCGAAGCAGAGTATACTGTAGCACCTCTGTGTGTTTCTTTCTGTATGCCTGTGGCAGTGTGCATGCTTTGCCTTGCCGGATGATGTGATTGAATGAGCAGTTGACCATCTGCGATCACAATAAAAATATCAAAACAAAACAACACCCATTCAATTAGGGCCTGGATGTAATATGCAAACATAACCAGCAGGATGGAGTAGTAATCAATCATGTTTGTTTGTCCTCTGCTGCACCAGACAGAATGCTGTGGCCAAAGCGCCATGGACATGTACATATCTAAAAAAAACAGGGTGTATTTTATTAAAAGATTGTTTTTATGGCAGTATTTGATTGATGGCAGTAGTGACAATAAACACTGGGAGATGCAAAGAGAGATGACATATCACAAAGTTCTTTGGTTGGATTCGAACCAAGTTGCAAGATTTTATTGCATGGATACACGGTATAGACATAGACTGCTAAGCCCCCGGGGACACCCCACATACTATAGTTGCAGTAACCAAATACCAAAGTATGTTCATGTTCAATGTGTTGTGTATATTTTTGACACGTTAAGTGTTGTCGGTAGTATCAGAGGTGAACAGGTGTGTTTGGCGGGATGAATGAAGAGATGACAGAGATTAATGACTGTGGTTTATGGCAGACCATTATATAGAAGGCCACTGCTGCCCACTGTGGGTGGGTGGTTGTGTGGACCTTGACATGGCCAGCAGCTAAAAATAGCCAAAGAGAATAAACAGGCTGCTGCTATGGTGTGTTTCCTCCCTCTTATTGACAACACACACAAGGGCGCTCAGACGCAGGCACACACACACACACACACACACACACACACACACACTTTTGTACATACAGCACTGTAGCATGGCGTACTTACAATGTGTTCAAGCTCACGGTTGGTGGTCTCACAGTGAGCCAGTCAGGGACCTTCCCCAACTTTGATTTTCATAGAATAATAAAGGACACCTTTAAAAATTGCATTATGCCAAGTCCTCAAAATATCATGCGCTGGAAGCTGGCAGGAGAGAAATAGAGTGGGAGAGAAAGAATGCCTGCATTTTTTAACCTTGCCCACCCATGAGATTTTTTTTTTCTTTTTTCCTTACAAGTATTCACATCTATTGAAGCTTTCTATTAATAGAAAAGTGTCCCACATTGATTGAATTATTGTAATTTGACTGAATGTGACTTTTGCTCTCTGCCTCCTGCAGAAGCTCACAATAAATTAGAGCCATCCACATTTATGTTTCTGTGTGTGTGCGTGTGTGCATACGTGTGTGTGTGTGTCTTACATCGAACACAGGCCCATTTTACATTCAAGGCAACATGACTTGTAAGCTTAATTCTGCTCAGCCTTTGCTAAAGAAAAGTCATGCGTAGGGCTTTTTCCATGCATAATATCTAATAATTTACAACCCCAATAATTTATCTATAAGCAAATACATTTAGGTATCCTGATGCTTAATGGGAACATGTTATTGCTCTCTTAATAGCAAACCTTCTAGTGTGTCTCTCTAATGAGTACATTATGAACAGATGATGATGTGTCTCTCTTATGTGCTGACAGCATCAGAAGCAGGAGCTGTGGGGTGAAAGTGTGTCCACAGTGTTCTTTGGATGATGGAGTGGACACATTTTATGACAAATTGCAGGGAAAATACAGCAGGCTGTGATGGCTCAGGGATGAGGCAGCAGGTGTATTCAGTCAACTCTTTTTGGTCTGGGATTGATGAGAGTGTACTCACAAAGAGAGAAACTAGAGGTGGCTGTTATAAAGGTGAGCTCCTAACCTTTGAGTTCAGGACTTTCTTCTTCATAACTTTCTTTCCTCTGCCGTCTTGCACAGAATGAATAAAACTTCCGCGTAGCATTTCGTCTCCACTCACATATCACTATTGTCAAGGTCCATAGTATATTCTGATAAAAACAGACACCAATGGTTAATTGACCAAACAGTTGATACAATCGCTGTCATAAAGAGCAACAATGGTAGTGTTCAAGTCTATCTGGCTCCATGGTCCAAAGTGTTTCTTCAGCATGATGCTACAATTTGGGTTGCTATGGCAACAGCCCACACAAGCACACATGCCCACATAGTACACAGGAATTTAAAAGAAAAAAAAAACCTGCACAACCTAATTTTTCCAAACACCATCCAGGAAAAAAAAAAAACCACAACGTTTTGTAGTCTTTGTAACCTGCAGTGCATCAACAGATTTCTATATGGAAAGTTAGTAATTACAGATATCAAGCTGCTAACAAATTATTCCGCCCATGTGGTGGGATGGGGGCTGGCTTCCACTCCCCGGAGTATATGCATGCAGATAGTGTTAGTATAGAGCTGGAAGCCTCTATTTCACAAGGTATTACATTATTCCACACAACACATTCAGTTCTGCTGGTTATTTTCTATCAACATCACTGCTACCTCACACATCATGAATCATAGCTGATTGGCTGCCAGTTTGGTAATAATTAATGTAAGGGGACACAGACAACCACCCTTAATAATTTCTCTGTTCCATAAGTAATTAACAACAGTGTCATCTGCAGTTTTGCTGTCATCAGGAGAATAATTTACTTCATTCAATCAGGGGTCAAGGAAATGCTTCACTACTCTGGACATGAATACTGTCAAATTTCATGATGTCAAGAAATAAAAGCTTCTATCTGCAAACCATGTCTGTATCTAAGTGGAAAACATTGTTGGGGAAAAAAAAACTATGTTAACTGAATTGTTAAATATTAAATGTATATATTCTCCCCTATAACCATCTTGCCATATTCACATCAAATTTGCATGGCAAAGTGATGAAGGCAGCCCATGTGCTAGACAGCCAGAGTGCTGAAGTCACATTCAAATAATTAATCCATATGTGATTGCCATAAAAGTACTGTGGGACTGTACAGAATCTGTGTATCTGCATAGCTACAGATTCATATGTGACATCTGCACAGTGCCAAAGCCTTTGACCTTCAAACAACAGTGCACGTACAGTTAAGATACACTATACGTGCACACAAAGGCCCCGTTTAGTCAATGCAGCATTATTGATCACTTGTCACTGGAAGGAAGGAACATGGCAAGGAAATCAATTACACATATGCAGGGTATAATCAAATTTCTGAAAACCGCTTGGCTAAGGGGAAATGTTCAACGGACACATAAGCTCTACAGGGAAATATCATTGCTGTATTGAACACTATTCATATGAACTGAGGCATAGAGGGAGTGAGAGAGAGAGGAGAGAGGGAGAGAGCAGTCCAGCAGTGTAGGTAATGATCTGAGGGATAATAAGGGATACATAATTTAATATCTCTATTTATTCATTTAAGACCAGGGAGTGGAGATCATTATATATTGATAGCTAATAGATAAGATGGGTTTTGATTACTTGGAGGCTTAAGGTGTGTTTGGTTTATCACTGACTTACTGCTTACTGCTCTCTCAAGTGGTCAAGAGAAAGGGTCAGGCCATCTCCTTGTCTTCTGCGGATCAGTTTACCGACTGTGGGTCAAACGGAGCATCTCAAATGGTCGGTTAGTTGTTACCTTTGAGGTTTTAGCTGTTTCACTTGTAATGGGTGACATCCCTGCTTGCATGGGTGAGAGTGAGTAGAGGGGTGGGGGTGGGTGTAGTAATCTGCTGTGCTTACAGTCTTAAAATTAGTTAAATTAAATACAATGTTCAATCTTTTTTGTGCATTTACAGACAGATGCATTATAAAGCTTGGTCATTTCACTTAAAGTCAGCAAAGTGTGCACCTCAAAATCAACCTTTATGGGGACTGATATGATTTCTAAGATATGAAATAACAGTTATGACCTGTGTGTTTGTGTTTTTGTTTGTGTTTTTACTGTTATAATATCTTATAATAACTGAAACAATAAGGAAAAAAAATCTCAAAACAACACTCTTTACGTCCATACTTAATGTTCCTGCAGCCTGAGTTGAGAAATCTCGGTGTACGGAACAGAACGAGCTGCTTTCATTTTGTTGTGTGTGTGTGTGTGTGTGTGTATGTGTGAGTGGAAATGCGCCCCTCCGCTCCTCCTCGTGTAGTATACAGCGGGACACTCCGCAGTTCGCTTATCCCGTTCCTTCCCGTTGCCTTTTACGCGCACGACGTCTGCAGATACAGTGATCCAGTTAGAGCCCGTCATCTCTGCACGCACCAAGCTTTTGGATGAAGGCAGGACTCTTTCTCAGTGTTCCCGATGGCGAAGCAGCGTCGGTTCAGTCCTGGTGATCATTTTTAGAGGAAAAAATTCACGGCTTTTTTCTTTTTCTTTTTCTTCTCGACTCATTTTTAACAAAATGTGGGACGCGCGTTCTCTGCGCGGCGTCCGCGGAGTGCTCTCGGTCGTGGCCGCTTGACTAAAGGGGGGATCCCGGCTCCCTTTTCATCCTCTACTCCCTTAGGAAAAAGAGGAGTTTGCATGCAAAAGGTGGTTTATCTCGGCAAGGTGAGGCTGACTATTATTCCCTGCTATTAAAAAAAAAAACTGGATACCACTTTGAACACAGTCGAAAACAGAATTTGTGAGTTGTCAGTATAGATTGTTTAGACAAATTTACATTGAAGGTGTCGGGTTATGAAGGTATCAAAACCTCCTCCGATCACAAAATACGTAATGTAACAGGTTTGCAGCAATGTTTTAGAATTTATAGGACTGCAGAACAAGTCGTTACCTACGGATTATTAATGTGATGCTGCTTTACATCCCTCCCTACACACAGCTATTCATATTCTTGCATTTGGATAAGAAAATGCTGCTTTGTGGCTCAATTTTTTTTAAGAATAATCAGACAGAGCCAAATGTAAATAAAAACTGTTGCATTCAGGAACAATATAGTTTAGCCCTATTTATAATTAGAAATGGTTGCTTGCTTCAATTAATGATTAAAGACAAGAATGAACAACTTTTTAGAATATTTTTGAGGACTTATTAAGTGTAAAGGCAATTTCAATCAGTGTGTTAAATAAACATTTATGTACAGAGAATGCAGTGAGTTGCAAAAAATGTGACTGTAATCATCAGATGTGGCAGGGGAAAATATATTTAAAAATTAAGTTAAATAAGACAAGTAATTGCTGACATGCAGGGCTCTTCCATTCAAGCAGTAACAACATGAATGAATTTCAAGGCTCCTCTCAGTTCATTTGTTTTCTCAACCTACCACTGAGTCCCATTTTGACGATGGGCTGCATAGAAAGTAGTGCCTCAGCAGGAGTTCATTGCCTCACTACAGCCATAACCACGCTGGAGTGGAGTGCAAAGCAAAGCAGCCATGTTGACTGTTAAAACAAAATCATTGATTCAGCCCAACACCTTCTTAGAAATGTGATGAAAGGGATCGATAACACTGTAGCAGCTGCTACTATTTTTGACAGACAATATGAAGTAACAGGTGACTGTGTGCTTGCCCTGAAAAGAGATGATTTATTTTTCAATCTTTTAAACATGTAGTTGTGTAAAAATGTAATATGTATCTGCTTGGTACTGTTATTGATTTAACTAATCATCAGTCATCAGTCATTCTAACAAACTGTTTCTTCTCTTTCCTCAGCCATGGAGGGACTTGCCTAAAGAGGATCCAACATAACTCAGATTTTTAGACTTTTTTTTTTCTATTTTCTTCTTTTCTTTCTTAACATCTTCCCAGTCAAGTCTCCCTCCCTCTGGCCTTTTCCATCACCATGGCTGAGAAGCTTGGACCAGCAGGGCTCAAGCCCACCAACATCCGAACCCCTAACTCCCTTCCCCCAGAACCTATCGACATCATCCGCACCAAAGCCCGCTCCCGCCGAGTTCGCCTTAACGTTGGGGGTCTGAACCATGAGGTCTTGTGGCGGACTCTGGACCGGCTACCTAGGACCCGACTCGGCAAGCTCCGAGACTGCAACACCCATGAGTCCCTGATGGAAGTGTGCGACGACTACAGCCTGAATGAAAACGAATACTTCTTTGACCGGCACCCGGGGGCCTTCACCTCCATTCTGAACTTTTACCGAACCGGCAAGTTACACATGATGGAGGAGATGTGCGCCCTTTCTTTTGGCCAGGAGTTAGACTACTGGGGGATCGATGAGATCTACCTGGAGTCCTGCTGCCAGGCCCGTTATCACCAGAAAAAGGAGCAGATGAATGAGGAGCTGCGGAGGGAGGCAGAGACAATGAGGGAAAGGGAGGGAGAGGGAGAGTTTGATAACACCTGCTGCCCAGACAAGAGGAAGAAGCTGTGGGATCTCCTGGAGAAGCCCAGCTCTTCAGTTGCTGCCAAGGTAGGGAACTGAAACTGGAAGTGTGATCGCACCGCCCCCATCTCACATTTCCTGTTCACTGTCAAAGCCGAGCACCCTGCCCGGATCATAACACATTACAGGCACACTTATTAAAGGCCTACTCCCACCTGTAAAAATAATCATGAGTTCATCAATTTGAATCTTAAACACGCGTGTATTGTACTCTTATTAGATATTTTCTTGTGCCATCTGCCTGTTTTCCATCTTTGTAAGCGACAACAGTATTCAGGGGTGAATTGGTTACAGAGAGAGCTGCAGTGTTTGTGGAATTATTTGTTTGGATGTAATAGAAAAAAAAAGAAAATATGCGGATTGTAGGTTGACGTGTGGTGTATATATCTCAAGACAAATAACGCTCATATCAGGGTAAAGTGAAATTCACAGTTATGGCACTGATAAATTAGTCATGGAATCACTGCAGGAGCCAGATTTAGACTCCATTTGCTTTGACAAAATAATTGGTACGTGTGTCAGCATCTAGTGTTGCTTTCCTAGTCGGATGAAGTATGTCAGTGTAGACCAGATCCGTCAATGACTTGTGACAGGGCACATCTCTGGGAGGGAACTGTGCAAGTCTCTTCTCTCGTCTAGTGCTATTATGTGTCAGTCTTACTCACTGATTGCGTGCACCGGATCTGGATCCAACTGTGAGTTGGCGAAGTGACAGGATGATGTCAAAAGTTTGTTGCAGGTGTATCGATGAAGCCGTTTACTATATTTAATTTGAGCTCATTTATCCGAGAACTGAGGTAGTCATAAGTGCTTCTCTCTTCTTCCCACGTACCACATGCTTAGAAAAACTGCTGCATCAGTCACATACAGTTCGCGTTCGCTCCCTGAATCAACATGATAAATCTTACAGAAATTAGATAATTGTGTCGCAATGTCAAGGCTGTCCCTGGTGAAATGATGACATCTCTTTCAACTCCCCCTCCTCCTCCATCTCATTGCATCCCCGCTCTGACTCAGTCCTCAATTAGGTAGGTCAACCTTGATGAAATCCAATCACTGGTAATTTACGTTAGGTCTCCAGTATCCTGATCTCATCATTGGGCGGTGCAGGCCAGGGCTGGCCAGGATTATATTCCATGTCAGAGGATCATAAACACAAGGTCCTGTGTGTGACCAACATCATAACCTGATGTGCTGTACGTGCTGTGTGCCCTGATGGAAAGGATGTTTTCAGCCCATTGTGCCTTGTGCTTTTAAAATGTCAAAAAATATGGTAATGACACTGAATATATAAGGTTCAGGATCTACTATATGACTTCTAAAAAGGAGTACTGATTCTGTTTACCCCTACTTCATTTATTATATCAGGACGGCTTGTTTTCCCTGAATCAACTAGTGATTTGTAATTGACAAGGATCCCGCCTCAGCTTAATAATTGTATTCAGTCTCGGCAAGGAAGCTGTATATCACATGAATCAATTATAAGGAGGCTGCCAATATCTAATTTAAGGCAAACTCAGGTGACAGTGGTGGGGTAATTTGATCCGCTGTGCGATTTTTAAAGTGATTTACCTCCTCAGTGCAGTCCCCCTGTTCTCCAGACATATCTCAGTATTGCTGACCTGTTCACTTTCATGTGGGGGGAAGCCTGTGAGACCTTAAAGGGAAATCCCACCCTAATTCAAATTGCATTGACATTCTGCTGAGTGCTTTTCGAGGAGATCTTGAACGTGACTTTAATGGTTCAGCCCTGTGATCGTGCTAAGGTTATTCACAGCTGAAAGTACCTTTGGAAATAGGCTGCCAGGGCTGCTCCACTGTCAGATGACTGCTCCCCGAGGTCAGGGAAGCCTTTTATAGGGCACGAGCCATGCAGTGAGAACCCTTGAAAGCCCTTGACCAAGAAAATGCCATTATTAGGCTGGTACACAGCCATGTGCTATACAAAGCAACCTGAGCCCTTACACACATTCTCTCCTTCCTCTTTTTTTCTCTCATCCTTTTTCTTCCTCCCTTACTCAACCTTAATCAGATATTAGAGCCCAGTCCGCTGATGCATGGCACCTATGGCTCTCTCTGCCCTTAAGTAAAGGTTAAGCATGAGAGGACTGACCTTTTCAGCAGGGTCAATTTAAGCTAGGATTACATTCATCAGCGGTAACAGTAGCACATGCTTTGGGAGAATGGGCAAACTCTCACACAATGGGAAGAGATAGAGACCAAGTAGACATTGTGCCAGGAAAACCGTCCTCCACAACTAGTGAAGGAGGCAAGGTAGTGAAAGAGATAGTGGTAGAGGAAAGCCCTGAGAGAGAGTGATGTAACATGTGCAGTCATGTAAGTTACGCCTCTGGGTGCTGAGCTGGATGTTTGCAAACCTTTCCCAATGAATAATGAATGAAATGGTCAAAACAAAGAGGACACTGCTAATGCAGTGGCTTCTCTGTGTTACTGCGTGATTTTTGGTTGAGTGCCTTGTCATGTGAGGGGGAGTTATTTTATGTCCAGTTCTATCTAGCGCTTGGCTTGGCTTGGTACAGGGGAGGGTCCAGAGGGAAAAGTGAGAAGTTCACATCGCATTAAGCCCCACCACAAGCTCTTGTACACCTGCAATATCCTCAGTTTGGGAAATGTAACTGAACATAAATGTTTAAAAATGAAACTGCAGACATTACTCACCAAAAAAAGATTAAAGTCGCATCAACAGCAACAGCTGGGAGCCTCTTTCTTAAGGGGTTGAGTGGTTCAGCTAGTAGTATCTCCACAGTTCATAGCCACTGGTAAAAGACTGTCATGTGCTACTAAATTATGTAAGATTAGAGTGGCAATCATGTTTTGAAAAAATAAATCAGATGTATGTTTCCATTGTTTCCTTGCCGTAGGCTATAATTTCTATTAATCCAGTAGAATGCGTCATCTTTGATATTGAGCCAGAAGGATTTGTGCTGTCCTGACCCTCTTTTGTTTACAATGAGTCACGGGTGTAGTTGTACAGCAAATACACTTAGCACAAGCTCATGCAAGGAAGCCCTATCCAAATTGTTGAACTGCTTTAAGGAGTTTGTTACAGCATACAGAATCACTGTGAAATTTGCTTTTATATTTCCCTGTGTAAATTTATTACCATTGCCAATAATCATTCCTGAAATGACAGATCTCGGTGTGTAAAACTTGCAGATGTAGTTTCTAACCTGCCTATATTTTTCCACTGGAGGTATATTTTGTCAGCGTGGTGGGAAATGTGATTAGATGCCTCAGACGAATTTTTTTCTGTGTTCAGAAAAACAGAGCGGTACACAGAAAATTGTGTAATAAATATCCACGCTTCACCAAGTGTTTGCTACCCCACTAGTGATTTAGTGAGAGCTTCAGCATTAACATATGACTCAGGCTGTGTTCCTGGGTTCATAGATGAATGCTATTAGTTTACATGGATGCTTACAGTACTCAGTCTATAGTTTGTGATTTACAAGAGCAGCATCTTTTTATTTTGATTTGCGTCCATGCAAAGCTTCAGGATAGGCTTTTCTGAATATTAACAATATAAAATATTAAAGCTGTAATACACTGATCGCTCTAAGAGAAGAAACATTTCACTGTTTAGGTTTTCTTCACTTTAGAGTCCATTCAATCTGGACAGCCCTGGAAAATAATGGCTGAGGATTCAGAGCATTTTAAAGAGATCAATGTTCCCACTTGCCAGACATTTCAAGTTGGGGTTTTTTTTATCTCCCCCCCTCCCTAAATCAGCCATGTTCAGCTCTGTCTTTGCTCCTAATGTAGATGTGCACCATTACTCTTTCCTTTATCTAATAAGCCAGTCTAGCTAGTGGGAATGCTAAGCAAGGCCTGCATGGGCATAGTCTAGTGCTGTTTGGTCCTCCCACGCTTAGACACAGCCAAAGTCAGTCCACCACAGACACTGTTGTTGATGAAGATGACACAATGTGAGGAAACTGTGGCATAATAAGGTACTGTAACAGACACCTCAAATGCCAATCTTTGTGAATGTCAGTGCTGTCATCTGTCTAGAAGCAGTGCACCAGCGAATGCACAATACACAGTGTTCATTTTTGTTTGTTGACTCATCAAGTTCTTCATAGAATCCCGGTTATGTGACACAGCAGAAGTGACAACATTAATGCACAGCTTAAAGTGAGACAGGTGAAAATTCAATTAGGACGCTGCTGTACTGTAACCTCACAGCACTTGGAGCTGTTGTTTCAGATCACTGCAGACAGCCTCTTACTCTCCATCCATCTGCTTCCTTCCAGGCTTTTACATCACTAAAGAAAGTGTTTGGCCTTGTGTGTATATCGATGTAGTTTCTGATAGTGGGTGAGTCAAAGATGAAGGGTGGTGGGGGTCGGGGAAAGTGAGGGAGAGGCCTCTAGTCAGCATTAAGTCCAATGTTCTCCATTCGCCCCTGGGTCAAATTCAAGCAGCAGGTCCGCTTCCTTGTGTTTCATTATTATCCTTTTATCTCTGCATGAATTGCGGTGGGTCTTCAGAAGGTTAAATCAATAGGCATTGACATTTTATGGATCAAATGTTCTCAGCTTGTTGGGTAAATGGATTTTAGTTACTTTTTTTCCCTTATTTTGTGAAAAGCCTGCCCGCTGGATGTTGACCTTGGCTGTAGTAGCCCTTTGAAAGTAGATTTTGGTTTCCAGTCATAATTCAGAAGCATATTTTATTGTTTCCCAAGTCAGTTATTTATTTCAAGGTGATGCTGCTGTGCAAGTTGATAATAAACTCTGATCTGTATGAGTTATTATTATACTACATTATCTTATTTGGCCTTTAACAAGTTATCAGGATGCATTACAAGAGTGCAGGAGTGGAGATTGTCATTTAGGTAGAGTACACCTTCTCCCTTCCTGCAGTCTCCCGGTTACATAAGCCTTCCACTAGGCCTCTAATCAGTACAGCCTAGCATTTAGGCACCAGCACCTAAATCCTCTTTACCCCGCAATCATAATCAGATAAGAGAGAACCTCCTAGATTACAGGTGGCATGAGTTCTTATAGTCTCTGCATGGGCAGAGGCAGCAGCATGTATCATCTGGATGTTCCAGGTCACACTTTAACCCAGCCCCCTTGTCTTCATAAGTCACCTGCAACATTAAGATTACCTTACGTTGAAATTGATGTTATAATGTTCAGTTCAGAAATATTAGAAGATATTAGGGGTAAAAGAAAAATGAAATCTTCACAGGCTCTTTAGATGGCTACTGCTAACTAACAAGCTTCTCCTGTGTTCATTTCTGTTCTTCAAATTGTACTCTTGTGTCAGTTTCATCTACAAAGAATAGCTCCAATTTGCTGTTAAGATGCGCCCTCTATTGTTTTCATGAAAAGTGTCTCATTTGTTGTATATACAGTGAATACTCGCCATTTACTCACTCTAAACATGAATTTCCTCATATGGACAACAAACTGCACTAGTGTTGTAAGCAGTGGATAGAGCACTTTCCACTCTCCACAGTTTTGTTAGTGTTGTTTGAATTTATAGTTATGTTACCAAGCAGCAAATATCAACTTTCATAACAATAGCATTCTGTGTGTTCATTAGAACTGGGGCATTTGCTGATAGGGCAATGTTACCTGACTGTAAGATAGTAAAATCACTTTAAAAGCTATGAAATGATGCCTTTTAGCTGAAGATGTAGGATCAGATCTGTTTACATTCAGTGAATTTACACCCAAGCTGTGGGTGCATTTGATTTCTGCTGATAGTGTTGATGGACCACTCTGTGAATAAAAATAGAAATGTGCTGTATGTGACAAATGATACTCAAGGGGAGCATTAAATCAACCGTTAATCACACAAAAGCATTTTTAAATTTAAATGCTCTAAAAACTGTGCTGGTGTCAGATTATCTCCCACTCTTAAGAGGCCGACTAGATCTCATTTGGGTTATTACAGCAGAGGTATTCTAAGGTCATATTTAAAATGAAGAGGAGATTAGGACACTGCAGCCCTTTATTGATCTAAATAAAGCTTTGTATCTGTAGAGTTTCACCTGCATGGTTGAAAGGGAACATTTGAAGTGGAGAGGAAATTGTTGAGAGAAAGCTATTGATGCTGCTGACCCCGAAAATTCATCCACCTCAGTGTTGAAATCACGCTGTTGTACTTTTTTTTTTTATCATTTCAGTACTCGCTGATCAGTGTGTGAGGTAATTGCAAAACACACATCCATCCTCTTCTCTCTTTTTGCTTTGCTTTGCACAAATAACCCACTGCTGCTTTCTTCAATTTTCATGATTACCAGTGGGAACATTCATGCGGAGGAATTACACTCTTGATGCAGCTCAGTGGCAATGGTGTCCCAAAAGAGCCTGCTGGTCTGTCTTAGGGCTTATTGCGCTTGACCATGCACATATGATGACATAATTAAGGGAAACTCATGAGGCATGACAAATGCACACTATGCTATCCGCACAGTTTGAGGACTAGAGAAGGGAGAGAACAACAGGCAGAATTGGGTTTAGTGGAACTTCAGTAGAACAAGCAAAACTCTCTTTAGCGCAAGTCTAGTATAAACAACATGGCCAATACAAGCCAAGGCTAATGAGTGGCCAGATGGTATGAGAAGCCTGATGGCTGAAGTCTCATTAGTAATTCTACTGTTATATATTTTCTAACTGAACAATACTCATATGACATAGGGGCTGCAATGATTATTTTCATTATCAATTGAGCTGTGAATTATCATCACCTATAAAAGGTCAGAAAGGTCAGCTGCTCTTAATCTCCCAGACCCCAAGGCAAGTCTTTGAATCGCTTGTTTTGTCCGACCAACAACACAAAACTCAAAGATGTTCAGTTTACATTGATTTGAATCAGAGAAAAACTGCACATCTGCACATTTTAGAAGCTGGAACTGGCAAATGTTTGGCTTTTTGTCTTTATGAATGACTGAAATGATTGATTTCTGTTACTCAACCAATCAGTAAATAAAAAACAATGCCACATGCCCACCACATACAGCACATGTGTGAAAGCATTTGTTGCTCTATCATCAGCATTATTATCTTTCCTTGGCCTACCAATTCTTGTTACACACTTTTTATAAGTTGCACACATAATGCCTGTTCAGTCTGCAAAAAGTCCAAGAAATGTAAAATTACAAAAAGCCTCAGGTCTGAGCACCATCAAAGCGAGACATAAATCCCACTGAAGGCTGGGAGTGGCTGCGGACCAGCAGCGAGCAGCAGCGCTGGCTGGCACTGCCAGCTTGAGTGACACTCTGGGTAAGAGGCTAATGTGTCCCTTCCTCCTCCCGCCTTAATCTCTTCCCTGTCCTCCTGCTCATTGCCTCCACCAGCGTTGCCTCTTTTGAGCTTTTGCTCACCCTGTCTTCAGTTGTTTTCCTAGTCCCAGAGGGTATCAGAAATCGGGGGCGGTGGAGAGAGGACAGGGGCTAAAGGAGAGTGATCTTTATAAACGCTATGAATACTGGGTATCTATTACGTCCTTCAGTGATCCCCCCTTTCACACAGACACACACACACACACAGCTCACAGCTCACAGCCAGTCTTCCACATCACTACACATGCATACAATAAAACACATATTATGCCCTTGGTAAGCATGGCACACAAGCAGGCGGTCCCACACACACACACACACACACACACACACACACACTTACATCTCTTTATCTGAAAATATTCTTATACTGCTGAGCCAGCTTTCCTTGGGTGCCACAACACAGTCAGTGCCACATCGTTGTCTCCATCACTCTCTCCATGCCATCTCTTTTTCAATATCCTACACCTCGTCTCCTTTCCCTGTTCACCACCCCAGCTCCTTTCATAGCCTCCCTTTACATTACTTTTTTTCTCACCATCGCCAACAACGCTCCATTTCCTCTTATAACTTCCTGTGCCCTTTCATCTCTATGTTCTTTTTTCCCGTCCCCTCCACATTTCTGTCTTCATTTTCCTCACAGGGTGTACGCTGAATTGTGATCCTGCTCACTGCTCCATGTTGGAAGCAGTGATAGAAAGTGCATTGGTATTCATTGTGGGGTATTTCTACATTTGGCTCTGTATCAGTCATGTTTATGATTCAGCACCACTCGTCAGAGAAGTACTTCCTCAGGTGTCTCCACTTCGTGTTAGCTACCAGAGCTGCAAGCAGCACAGTGGTGCTCTGCTGCTTCTTGATAGAGAAACTGAATGGCTTTACATGCATGGCCAATAAATGCGTAAACCATTCAGGCACCTTGAAAAATGACTAGTGGAGAAACTAAACCAAGTGATGCACATTGAGAATCCTCAGAAAACAAAAGGGATATCCTTTAAAGGCATGGCAGTCTCCTCCAACCAAAGAAAAACCCTCAAAGAAGCTCTTGAGAAGGGAAAAAAAAGGAATGTGTAATCAACTTCATTTTACTTGTTTCCTCGGAAATGCTGTGTTTGTATAGTTTCCATGGTGACCGTGGTGTGCTATGGTGACTTATCGACACCCAGGGAGCAATTCATCTCTATACAGGCTGTGTGAGAGGCAGAGCAGCTGGTACATCAGCCCCCACAACCAACCCATAATGCAAATCTACAGGAAATGCTTTTGCTCTACCTCATGAGCACGTTTTAGGTCTCACTGACTTAAAGTTTCCCTCAGATTACACATTTTTTCAGTTGGATGAAGTGTCTTTAAAAATTTGTCTGTTTGAACAAAATGCTTAAATAGTTCTGACACTGAAATTACCTCTTTTTGTGCAGCGTAGTGTTTGAATGAGTTCAGCACTCGCACAGCTGCTGTGATATGACGAGCGTAAAATACCTTCGATTTTAATTGCACCAAGATGTAATAATCTGTTCTCCTCTGTTTGAGATTGTCTGAAGAGAAGTGAGAAGCAGGCAAGTTGAGTTTGTGTTTATGTGAAAGAAAGAAAAAAAATGGTGTCTGCCTTTCTGGCGGCCTGGCTCTCCAGACCAATCATAATGTCTCCAGAGCATCAGAACAGAACAGGGACTTGGTTTTGTTAGATAGAAGATGATTAATTAAGAACTTCTGCTCTATGAAGGAGCCTCTGAGGACATACAAGAGAGAAGAGACAGATAGTGCAGATCAGTGGGAGGTTGAAAAGAGTTGAAGCCACTTGTTAGCCAATGCCTAGCGGATACTGGGTGACGAAGCAGAAGCTATTGTGATTGGGTGTTTCATCACCACCACCACCACGCTTTTCCTGTCTTTTTTCCTATTTTAGCTCCTGTGTTGGACAGCCTCCATTTTCATAAACTGTCTTCCCCTCTTTCTCACTTCGCTTTTCTCTCATGTCATCATCACTGTTGGCGTCACTGTGGGCTGTGCTGCCAGCTGTTTACTGTCTCCCCGCACCCCAGGAAGTGACAGAAGAAATTATTATATCGCCTGCTCTTTGTTGTGCATGTGGGCCTCCCATGTCGTCTGCTGAGCCACAGCGGCGCTTCATTGCTGACCACAGTAACTCTGCCTTGCTTGAAATGCTGTGATGCTCCTTAAAATTCACTTGCTTGTCTACATTTGCTATCCATGCTGAAAAAAGTTAAACAAAAAGTTGCAGTTACAGTTTAATTACAATATTTAACTATTTCTGTGTGTGGCCCAAGGTATTTTTTACTTGTTTCCACAGTTTTAAAATATGTGCCAAGAAAATCAAACCAAAGCTAAATGAACTAATTTCACTAGTATAGACAAAATAACATTTATTTCAAGAAAATTGTTATATGGATTTAAAACTAAAATCACCATATTGGATTTCACCTGGTCAGGTTTTGCTCATTTTAGGAAAAAAAGAGAAAATCTGTTTCAATCACTAAATTGAACAGTTCCTCTGGCAGCAGGGTTCCTATTACTCAAACCTTTCTACAACCCAGAGGTCATAGGTTTAACCCCGGCAAAAGCCAATGTGTGAAATGCGAGCCAAAAATGAATGGCTTTATAAACTCTATTCATCCCGCTCTTCCTATGTCATTTAGTTTTCACCCAAGCCACTCATAAAATCAGTAAATCTGTCATACACATCACTAAACAGGCTGTCAACTGGAACTGTCCATCTGTGTGTCTAGTCAGGCGAGGTGACAAGAGGCATTGATACAACCGTTTAGCACTCCAGTGTGATTGTAATCAGCTTACTGCCACTGGAGACAAGAACCCGGCTAGCCAGAGGGCGTGCAGGGACGAAGACGCACACTCATACCATGTGACCCGTGTCAATGTCAGGGAACCAAGCAGTAGGTCAAAGGATCAGCGTCTGACACACCTGAAAGGTCACACCGGCTTAGTGGTTTTCGCTGGTGTATATACAGATGTGGGTTTTGTCCACCGTCTGTACTGTAGGTGAACATTTGAAATGTGTGTGTGTCTTGAAAGTTAAAAGAGACTCTCTGAACCTCTTGAGAAGAGTTGTCAGACACGTCACAGCGCAAATTTCCTCGGTGTTCGTATGGGGTACTGCCAGGTAAAAAAAAAAAAAAAAAAAAAAAGGGTCCGTCTTCCATCACTGCAGGATCAGGGAAGATTTTTGTCTGCTGGGTGTTGACATTTTGTAGAAGCCTTGCCAATCGATAGGTATTGACCGGTGCGCTGAAAGGCCCACCTGTCTCATTTTATTTCACAGCACAGGGCTGTGTACTATGTACAGTGCAAGTGTCATCTGAGAAACAGGAGAAGCCTGCTATAGTCGTACCAATTTCTTATATTTGCTGTTTCACTCCCTCGGCTGCAGATGATATCATGCATTTATGTCTGGAATATTTTTCTGAATGTGCTACTTTTACAGCAGCACACCTCTTCTTCTTTACACCTGCTGTGATTCACTCTCACTGGTTCTTTTTATGTCCTTCTATGATTATCCTCATCTCTTTTGTGAAATCTGCTTCCTCTCCTCCTCTTCTTTACCCTTCATCTTACCCTAGTATGCTCCAATCATACACCCTTGCTCCCAAATCACTCCTTTCCTCTTCAGTCTGCTCTTCCTCCTTTCCAGACAATCTTTCATACAAACCTTTATGGAGCTTCTCTACCTATTTTTCTTTAATTTGCCATGTGCTACTTTAAAATTAGCCTAACCCATAGTGCATCTGAGTTCTTCCCAGCAACCGTACTTACCAGTGCCGGCCAAAGTTTCTGGCCCTAGCCCAGCTAAAGATTTTTGAAGTATACTTGCTTCGCAATAAATCCCCCTTAAGTAGCGACAGTATCTAAAGGCCACCTAGCATTCTTAAGCATCCCTAGTTTTCGCCCCCTGTTCCAAGATAATGAATAAGGTGTCTGAAAGCGAATAACAATACTAATGTTGATGGATGACTGTTGATACAAGGCAAAGTAGCACCAGACTCTGTCACATTTCCAGTGTTGCTATTCTCGCCTTTTGAGTGGTTGCTTTCCCCCGCTATACAGTAAGTAGTCTTGCTCTATTTGAATCACACTAATACCACTTTAAAACTGCATTAATGTTGCTATAAAAAGTCATCTAACGCAACAGATAGACATCATAAAGCTTAGTATTAAAAATGCTTAACACTTGCTGTACTTAGAGGCAGATGCAAAGCTCACCTCTAAAAATACCAACACAGCGGCCAGTCCCACCACATTATAACACACCGAGCGAGAGTAAACAACAATGTGTAATCATGTGGAGAATATAACCTGAAAAGCTAGATTTTCTCTTCTCTGGCTAGTCTCAGAGAATACTGGAAGAGATTAGAAGGTCTCATTTAAACATATAGCTGCATTGTGAATGGGTAAAGGCTAATGCGGATTATAATGTGAAGCATTAAATCGGGTAAGGCAGTGATTCATCCACCCTTGGATGCATGATTCATCCCCCTCTGTTATTACTTCAATATGTATTTATTCCCTTTCTTCACATGTCACAGCTGATGAAACCCTGGCCTTTAATCTTTGTTAAATTCAGCCGGGAAAATGTGGAATTTTATAAACACGCTTCCAGGGCAATATTTTGGTTGTTTGTGCCTGTGTATGTATGTTTCAGAAGACATACTAATTTAATGTTGAAGCGGTCTCAAGCACACAAGCCTGCATATGCACAGACACCATTGACTGAGGAATGTTATATTCAAGCAAGACAAATCAAAGCCAAAGAAGATAGCATGGTGTCAGTTTCATTTCCATTTCTTACACGACAATTTCACAAATTCTCTTGAAAGATGAGGAGGCAGCTGAAGAGGAAGACAGGGATGCATTAATCAAAAGATTAACATTTATCTGTGTTTTCTCTGATGTGTCCGTTTATTTAACGTTAAAAAGCATAATTTTTTTTTGTTTTTGTCTCATTCCTCCAGTTGAGATTCGCCTTTTCATTTATATCTCTGAGTTTACCACCAGATTTACAGGTTTATACAGCTGATGGATCTCCTCAGAGTTGGAGGAATGTGTCTGGAGAAACAGCACACACTTTGGCAGTGGAAAGTTGTGACTGGGGAATGCTGTTTATGTTTAATAGTTTAAAAGTTTAATAAATATTAATTTAAAGATGTTTACCATTTCAGCATGTTTAAGAGGTGCGCAGATTTAATCACGGCAATGTAATGTGTCTTACTGAACGCAAAAAAAAATTTCCACAAATTACTCTTTTCTAATTGAAAGCCCAAGTCTGCCTTCTTGAAAGGATTAACTCTGGTGTAGAGAAGTATAAATCCAGCCTCCTGTCTGTCTGACTGACAGGCAGACACACCCCCAACCTGATGTGCTGCCTGCTACCCTAATCCTCTCTGAGGACACCACAGAGTCTAAGGACAGAAATTAACCTTCCTGTTACGTAGTGTCAGCCGCAACGCTCCGCCTGCCAGTCATCACGACAGACACGCGCTCATGACGGCGACGACTCAATTAGCATTGCTGCCATATATCAGATTAAGGCTAAACAGGGCCAAAGGCGGGCTCATTAAAACGATTGTCTGTTTGGCTTGTCGAATAGAGGGCCAAGCAGAGGCTTAAATGGGGAGGGTTAGAGTTGCTGAGGGACACTGTGGATTGCCAGGATTCACAGCCTAATCTGGAGCGATTGGCTTCTCTCTGTCTCCAGGCTGAATAAATAAAATCAGAGAAGGGGAGGAGGAACAGGTGGAGGTGGACATAAATGAGTAGTTTTTTTGCTTGACCTTAACAAAAAAGTGGAAAATAAGTGTTTTTTTCATAATTTCATTGAAATCTACATTTCAGTCAACATATTAGTTTAGATAATCATTCACTCAGGAAACTAAAGTCTTTTACGCTGTGTGATTTTGGCCTGTCCCAGACGAAAGTTGGGAATTATGAGAGAAACGTGATGAAAATGATGGTCCTAGATCATATTGTGAGAAAAAGCTGCCAATGCCGATTTAGAACTCTGGCGATGAAAAAAAGCCTGAGTCTGAATTTGAGTATACTGCCAAGCTAGCGTAATGCTATTGATAAAAACATTTACCTCAAATTCACTTTGCAAAGTCAGCATTTCATGTTGCCTTTTTTAGTCTGGCAGCAACAGACTTCAAAGTCACCTCATTCTTCTCTTTTGAGGTTTTTCAACGCACAAAAGTGCCAACGCTATGGCCAAAGTTTGTTTACCGATGTGCTACATTTTTAAACATAAGAGTGGCACAGATGAATAACCTAAGTAGATGACGTGGACCTAACCATACTGTATTTACCATCTGAAGATATTGTAGAAATTATTAATCATTTAAAAACATTGTCAGAATAATTCAGGATTTTGCAGTCGGTCTTGAGATGTAGTTCTTCAGACACCAGACACATATTGAGTTTGTGGACATACAAGCCTTCCATTTCTCTTTGGGTATGTGTTTGTTTGTGATAACGAGAGTGTCTTCATGCATGTGTGCCCCCATTTTTTCCTCGTTTTCAGGTAGGGAAGCCTGCATCCCTGCAGAAACAGACTCGCCTTCTCATTGGTCCCCACAGGGCCCTGTACTGAAAGATGCAGAATACGCAGCATGCAGATTACATTAGTGTGCACAGCATGCATGTGTGTGTGCGTGCATGACTGTGTAGGAGTGCAAATGCAGCACGCAGCAGCCAGCCATGTAGAACATTGCATGGACAGCATCATGCAAAGCACGTTGCAGGTCAAGCGCTCTGCAGCAAACGTGGAGCTCCGTTCACAAGAATACATTAAATACAGTCTCAATAGAAAATGTCAGACAAATTTCTCTTTAGTTCTTTGCCCTCTAGATTAAACATGTGAGCTAACGTTTTGCTGAGACAGTTTTTTTTTTCTATGATCTTGGATAATATGATAATAAAATCCTATCAGCCGTAGATATCTGCTCTGCGTTCTGACAAACTCATTTGTATCTAGTAGCACCAGTGAAGCTCTATTCTAAAGGAGAGTTAGTAAGTGAGATATGAAATATTGATAGCTTGGACATTTGCTTGAATTGCAACAAAGTGCTTTCAGACACAAATGGGGAGTTTTGGCAAAAGAAAGCCAAAAGAAAAAAAGAAAAGAAAGATAGGGCAAGGACAGGGAAATTCCATGGAGAGAGGGGTGAGCTACAGTGTGTCAGAGTAACAGACTGTAGCAGTCAGAGGGATAAAAGCCTATTATGAAAAAGTGTGATAGACACAGCTACACAGGGATGGCGCTTTGGTTAAGGCTGTGACTCTGTGACCATAACAGGGAGGTGGCACCAATTGTCAAGACTTTACTGATAGCTTCAGGGCTCGATCCTCTCCTCTCTTCCTGCTTGCAACTACAGCCAGACTGTTTGCTGCTATGTCACACAGAAGACTGAACATTGAAAAACACACAAACAATACAATCAATAGCTCCTAAATATTTCCTAACTCAATTTATTTGATTTTTGGTTCGATCCAAGACTTTAAGCAACATTGCTGTCAAATGAAATAATGTTTTTGTCTATGTAAGCTGGCAACGCCCCCTCTTTCTTGGTAACTGCAGATTGAGATAAATCTTTAATGACCACGTGTATGTTCAGCCTTTGCCTTCAACTGTACCACTCTTTGCAAAGTGTATTTTCCGCTCTTGAAATGAAATGTATTGCGGCACAGAATGCTTTTCCACAGCTATGAGTGGATGTACAGTAATCTCCCAGCTTATGCATCCCCCCCCCCTTCTCCACATGAACTCTTTTTCACCTGACCAGTCCTCTGTGTTTGAAGTTCAAAGCTTCAGTTGTACCTTATATCTTTCTGTTTATATATATATGACACCTATTTGTGTTTGACAGGGCATAATGTACTGTAGTAACAAACACAGCCACAGAGCCAAATCAAGGTGTCAGATTCGGTTTAGGACTTTGAAACCGAGCTGTCGTCACATCAGAGAATAAATATTCTGCGATGTGGAGCAGTGACCCGCTGTACCTGCACCTTATTGGTGCTGTGAAACGCATAAATTCCTTAAATTCCTTTTTTTATTCCTCTCATTCCCTTTCTTCATCTCCTTCCAACCTGCTGCTTTATCTTTCTTCCTGCCCTGATGCCAATCCCTTTTTCTGGCCTCTATTTGCTTCCACCCACACACCCACCCACTATCATCCACTCCTCTATCCAGCAGAGAAAACTGCCCTGCATTTTACCTTTCCCCCATGGAGGACACTATTTAGAACCTTTATCATCCCAAATTTTATGTTACATTTGTACTAGCGAGCTAGTTAATTTTTCATGTGACCATTTTTCTCAACAACACCTGGCACCTGAATTTGTTTTGTCCTGAATGTGACCTCGTGTGATTGTGTGTGCATCGTCTACCACAGAGTGAACTCTGAATGACAAACCCATTGCACGCCACCTAATCTGAAGCCATCGCGTAAGACAATTTAGGCAAATTAGCGAGTGAGCCGTGCGTGCGCCGGTACTAATCTGGCATAAACATAGAGTGAGCTATTTAAAGTTCAGTTTCCACTGCGACAAGTCAAATTTAGCGTAGCTACAGAAGTGTATGGATATCACTTCATCATCCTGATAACTTAATCCCTTCTTTGTGTAGTCATGCTAGAGACAGAGATGGAGGGGATGGAGTTGGAGGTTGGATGGGTGTGAGTGTGTATTAATAAGCTCTTGGAACTCTGGCTGGAGCAGAGCAAAAGGAAAATACCGCATATTTCTGGAGATACTGGAAGGTGATGGAGAGGGAATGTCCATGATGGGCTTTGATGGATGGCAACTTGTGTTTATGCTTCTGGTTAAAACAGATTTTTTGAAACTGTTCAGAGAGAATGGGAAACTTGTCTGAGGTTGAAGTTGAAGCAGCTTCAAAAGAGGCAGAGGGAGTGTTCGCCTCAGATAGTGGGGTGTTTAAACACAAAGTACTCCCACACAACTGCTTCCAAGAAACTGAACTACCCGGTGAAAGTGATGTTTACTTTATTCCAAAATAAACTCTCTGGCTATGGGGGATGTGTGTATAAGTTTGTGTCTATGTGTGAGTGTGTCTATGCGTGTACGCATTTTTCTAAGCTCTATCACTACTCACAGTGCCACTGATTAACATTTAATCAAGACTTCTGTTGCACTTTTCACTACAATTATGCTTACATCCTCATGCAGGGCTGTATCACTGACGGGTGGAACATACTTATTGCGGGACGGGATAGGTGAGGTGGGATTTACTGTACTGGAACAACTGATGAACTGTGGCGCAGTAAACAAAATGTAAATGTGGGGATGTAAGATAGGGGAGTGAGAGAAGCATAGAGAGGAAGATCAGAGGGACCAGCAGGAAGTGAAAGAGAGAGATGAGGGAGAAAGAAACGAGAGATGGTTGGATGAAGGGCGGGGGGACTAATGTGTCCTTCATGGGGTGAGGCTGGACAGAAATGGCTCAGCGTGGAGCTAAATTGACTCCATTACAGAAGCAGCGCACCGGAAAGCATCAGTGACATCACCCACCCATCCCAGACATGCAGTTACAACTCTCAGAGGGAATGAAGGGAGCAGCCTATCTGCAGGATGCAGGAACCGCTGTGGTTTAGGCATGTTTACTGCTGCTTTGAATGTTTTACACGTGACACTGGGGGGAGAACAGCATGTCAGATGTTTTCCTACATGCTTGTGAAACAGCAGACACAGTAAACATGTGAATAGCATAGGTTCCAACACAAAAAGTGCAACCACAAACATTTCTTCACTGGTGTAGTTGGAGTGAAACATGCAGGCAAATGTTGATATTGACTATTTAAATGCATGTAGGGTGTGTGTACTGCACTATAAGGGCTGCAACTAATAATTATTTGCATTATAGATTAATCTGTTGATTATTTCAATTAATTAGTTAATTGTTTGGTCTAAAAAATGTCGCAAAATTGTAAAACCAACAATTTCCCAAAGCCCAGGTTGGCATTATTCAAGTGTTTGGTTTTGCGAGACCAACATCTAAAGCTATTTAGCTATACATCATAGATGACAGTACATTTTCCTAATTGAGAAGTTCTAACCAGCTGATTTTTTTCTCCGAAAATGACTTAAAAGATTCATAGATGATCAAAATAGCTGCCTGTTGTTTTTCTGGTGATCGATTAATCATTTCAGCTCTACGCCTCATTAGCCTTCATGTACATGCATTTTTGTGTGTTTGAAAGATTAAAAATGCTGCAAAACATTATGCATCAGAAGAAATATTACATGCTGGGTCACAGATATTTCCATATATTCAAATTCAGTTAGTCCAAGTTCAAAATGGAAGGCAACATCTGCTATCAGGCTTGGAGACAATTTCATATTTCAATAATTCAAAATGATTTATCAACTTTCAGTGAAAAAGTGAAAAAAAACATACATCTCCCACAGCAAGTTACAGTATGTATCAATATTGGAAACATATTAACATGGTTATTTTGTATGGCAGGCCACCTCATGCATGCAATGGTGTCTTCGTGTCACCTTACCACCTTATCTGGACTAGCTGGAGTCTGTCTGCATGTTGCCCGTGTTTCACAGAAAACAGGTGCAGTTTTTGAACAACACATTCAACCATCAACACCTGCACTAAAAGCAGAGCAACTGAATACAAGATGTAGTTAAAATTCTGTGCTAAATCCTACCTGCCAGAATGGATCAACAGCAACGCACAATGGAATCCATATCGTCTCTTTTCCAGTGTCGGATTGCTCATGCACAGGCTTAAGAGAAGGTCATGCAACCACAAGTATGCGAATCACATGCCATTGTGTCATGTTGCTTTGTGTATTTGTTCTCTAATAAACAATATGGTTATATGCTCATTAATTAAGCCTCGTTAATGATACGGTGACAGATTGTAAGGTTCAAATTAATCTCTTGTGTCCGACCTTGCCTCCTAATCTGGATCAATTCAGTTTATATGACAACGTACCTGGTTTCAAATGTAATTTTTTTTTTTACATTCTGCCATTCATTTTGTCTTCTTCACACTCTGTTCCAACTGTTGACTCATACCATTGGGGGCTTCCTCTGAGTTCAGACCCCTCAGCGTTATTTATAGAGGCAGAAAAGACAAGAAGGAAGATGTAACCAAGACAACAGTGGATACTTTCACGCTTCACACTGGATTGGGCTGAATGGAAAAGAAAGCATACAATTATGTCTCTTCCCTTACCGCGATACAGCTGCCTGATTATAGAGACAGAACATGCACAAGCTGGTGAATACATCCAAACAGAAGCAACTGCAGAACAGACTGTGCAGCATGTAAACAGCTTTTAGACAATAACATCTCATAAAGTAATTCCACTGGCGTTTGTCTTTGTATCGTGCTCATGGATCGACTTGGTGCCAAACTTATCTGAAACAGCGCTGCCATTGGCTTAGACTGCACCCCCTATTGTTCAAAAGAGGCAGCACTGAGTAGTCTCTTGGCTTTAGGGATATGCAACAGTCAGGTAATGAACAATGAACAAGGGCAGAAAAATATGGTATGCACCAGTGAGCGACTGATTAGAGGAGGTTAGAGGAGTAATTATGTAGCTGTATAGAGTAGTTAATTAAAAGGAGCAATTGGCAGATCAAGCGTGTTAGACACACAGAGCACAAGATGGAGGCGCCTTCGCCATGGCCCTGGCCAGGACAGTGGGAATTGTGCAGCTGCGTTCTCTCTGGCCACTGGCCCAGGCCTCGGTTTGTGCCCATGGCCTCTCCTCCATTTCCCCGATCAATCCCTGGTCATTCCACAAAGCCAGAGCACCTGCTGTCTGTTCCTACCCGGATTGATTTCCATCTGGTCTTTTTTGAATAAGCTAGGGGAAGACAAAGGAGGGACACCCTCTCATGGTTAATGCAAGAGAACCACGTTGTCTACTCGTCTCATCTCTCTGGCCCATTACATTATTGATGGCTTTTTCCAAAAGAATTGCACGGCTACTGATTCCAGCCAGCTGGTTTTGATCCATGAGTGACAGTCATAGATCATAGGTCTCCTTCAGAGGGAAACCTTTGCACAGAAAGGTCCAACTATCCTTCATAGCAAAAGGAAGTGCATGTCCTGTATATTATATTTCAAAATTAATGCAGCCTATAGTGAAATATTTCCTTGAATCTCTTGTTCCTGAATGACATTTGATACCTCTAACTAAAGCTTAAGCCTTGTATTTGTCTCACACTGTCATCTTTTGTGTTGGGAAGAGCAACAACAATGGAGATTATAATATGGAATTGAGTTTGTCATTGCTAATAGTAATTAGTGCATCAGAAGAATACGGAGGGACAATCTGGTCTTTACAATTCACTTAACCCCTATTATCTGCACTGATTTGATCTAGTCTCCCCCTTACTCTCATTAGAAGTGTAATTATCAAACAGAGCCCCAAGACACAGAACTGGAGCACAACATTTGGTGGAGCAGGATAGCTCTGTTATCATAACTCTATTAATTAGGCACATCCTGACTCAGCATTTTTTAACTGCTCTGATGTTCTCTGAGTGAGCGGGGTACGATAACACTCTCACTCTTCTCACACCTGCATCACCGCGCCTCTGTTTCTGGTGTACCTGTTGCCCCTGTCATCACAGTGTGACATTTGGGAAGAAATATAACTAGAAATTGAATTTGAATCATTTATATTTGAATTTGAATTGCTCGACCTGAATAATTGCATTAAAAAACTGAATTTGAATCACATAATTTGAATTTGTATTGTTTAACTTGAATAATTGCGTTGAAAAACTGAATCTGAATAGCATGATTTGAAATTTAATTTACTAGTTTGGAACTGAATTCCAATAAACTTGAAACTGGATGTAATATTATGAAATTGAAGTTGCTCTGAAACTGTATTTGATCCTGAGTGAAAATTCAACTCTGTATATACTTTCACATTCAGTTCTTGTAATTCAATTTCAGCTCACTGGGACACACATCTGGTTGTTGGGGAAGAGCAATCAAATGCAAATTCACAGAACTCCTTTTCGGCCAAACAGCACCTATTCCTTCTGCACCAGCATCTATTTTTGAGCACTACCTCCACTTCCATTGATCCACTGGGTGCTTTTCATTTAGCTAATTTATGCTTCCTCGCATCCTCTCTCCTCCGTCCTCCGGTCGTGACCTGGAAACCAATATTCTTCTGCCATCATGGAGGATTTTCCAATCCCTTAAATGCACCTTAAGGAGACGAGGAGAGAGGGGAGAGGAGGTTCCTGAGGGAGTTTAGAGCTTCTCTGCTAAAGTTTTTTACCGGACAGCAACACACCTTTGATCAAATGTGTTTACTGATTGGTCAGCTGATCTGACGGGACAGTGAACAGTCGGGCTGTTGTTGTAATACAGCAGATCAGGAAAACTACCTGTGGAACAGGACTGAAAGCACAAACAGCAGCTTTTCATGTTTATTCATAAAATAAACATTACTGAATCATGAATCAATCATAAAAAGACACCCTTGTAACTTTATTGTTTTTATTCATAAGCCAGCAGGCGTCTCCTTTCTTCTTTTCCATTTCAAGTACATTTCAGCTCCTTCAGGAAAATATGTTACTGCACAGTTGCGTGTCTCTTATAATATCATCCTGAGCCTGAAAGGACGCCAGACTTTCACAGACTAAACAAGCTTTTAAGATTTTATAAGATTTATTTAAACATATTGTGCAGGCTACAGCTGTTTGTATTGCCCCTTTTCATCTGTTCTGTTCTTTCAGTAAAACAGATGTAGATTGTCTATTTGTGTCTTATTCTTGTGTCTTGACAGCCAGATGCTGCAATAGATCTATAATCAAATGATAAAACATTAGAGCAGTTATCAGGTGTTTTCCTTCCAGCTATCACTATGTAGCCTAGAAATTATTAACTAACACTTGTTAATGTACATGAATTTTAAGTTTAAACTTTTACTTAATCATTTCTACATATTGATAGCTGACTCGTTCATATTTGACAGTGAGATGATGCACGTCATGAGTAGTTGCCGTCTCCTCAAAATGACGATGGAGTGAACCAGGACGTCCCGTTTGATGAATTAAATTCCTCCGTCCCTGCACCTCCTCCTCGCATCTCTCTCTCGCATCCTCACTGGGAGGAGCTGAGATGCAGTTGAGGGAAGCGAGGAGACATGTTAGCTAAATGAAAAGCATCCGTCGTAACAGCACTTCTGTGAATCTGCACTCGATTGCTCGTCCAGTTTCTTGGAACTGAATTTGAATTACGAGATTCAGTTTCTAGTGACACATATTTCTGCCCATAGCGACACTCCATCACCACAATTAAAGCTTTATGTTTCAGGTCACTAGGTCTCCCACTCCAGAGGAGGTGAAATGAAAGGCACTTCATGTTAAAGGGTACTCATGGGAAAGGAAGGCGGGTGTGTTTGAAAGGGTAGGGGGATTATCTGCCCTTGCATTTATGCTAATAACGAAGTTTCCTACTTCACAGTATTTCACAGGGAGGGGAGGGTTGTTATATTTCATCAGCAAGGAAAGAAAAAACTGGCTGATGAAGGGAAAAGGGAAAAGAGAGAAGAAGTTACCTCTCAGACAAAGTGAGGGAGCTGGGAAGAAAGGAGAAAGAGTGGCCATGAAAGGCAGAGGACAGGACAAAGGTCTTTTGATTTAGAGTTGCTTTGGCTCTGGTGAGAGGTCCACCTTTATTGTTCAGGTGCACCTTGCCCATATCTGAAACGGGCTGACTCGGATGGCTCTTTGGAGTCTCTGAGGCTTATTTCCTTATCAAAGACTGCTACCTCTTAGAAATCATGACTGCAGGGCTGGCTTACTGTCTCCCGTGTCAGTTTATTTAAATGAATCCACCTTTTATGCAAGCTAGTCAGGAGAACGGGGCAGGCGTTGCATACATTTCCATTTCTGTCTTTGCAATGGAGGACTTCACTCCTAAGTGATTTGTTGATATGCCCGGCAGTAACCACTTTTTTTTTTCTTTTTTGCATTTTGAATTCAAAATATTCACTTACACAGCCGAACACAGTTTTAATTTTATCTAATTGATATTAGCCACATTGTTTACTGTTCACTATCCTAAGGCTGTATCACAATGTTATGAAATAACTGCTAATACCATCTGAACATTTCCTGCTGTTGCTGGTTCACATTAAAAGGATTTAACTGGCGAAACAGGGGGAAATGTAATGTATTTGGTTAGTGCTGATAGTGCTGTTCCATCAAAAATGTGCCTACAAAACAAAACAGTGGTTCATTTTCACTTTTTGATCAGTTTTAAATATCGCTGTCTCTTCTGTTATATTTTTGATAAGGTAGCTGTAGCAAAGTAGCAAATATTTGCCAGAACTCTGGGACTGATTAGTATTAAACCGCGCTTATTACAGTAACCGAGGGTGTTGCCAAATCAATCAGGACTGAACTCTGAAGGATTATGAATTTACTATAAAATATGGATTTTTTGAAAAAGCCTTAATGAGGTCTATCCCAGCTTGGATGAATACTATATTTAGCTACATACAGGTGTGTGTCTTTTCAGAGCATTTTGGCTTCTGTTTGTTTAGTCAGCCATTCATAGTTTAAAGCAGAAATACAAGGAGAAAAACGAACAAGCCTGTTTGGTCTAAATATATCCAGTTGGAGGTTAAGTGTATTCTAAGGTGGAAACAGACAAGTCTGTCCCTGTGGGCGCTCTGTCCCAGGCTTTATTTTTATGTCTCGACAGCAGGACTGACTTTATTGTGCTCTACCTGTCCTATGAATGTGGCAGACTCCCCCTCATCCTTCTGTGATCCCTCCCACACAACAGCAAGCCGACATGGCCGTTGGCAAAGTTAGCTTTTCCGCATCCATGAGAGAATGTACACCCAGGAAAAAATAGTGGAGAGAGAAAAGAGAGTGAGACGATGTCGAGAAATGAACGACATGAACCATAACCTGCGAGATTAATAACGAGGAAAGAAAGAAAGAAACAAAGAAAGAAAGAAGGAAAGGAATAAACAAAGAAAGAGAAAAAAGGATGAAAAGAGATGCAGGAAAAAGAAAAGATGAGATGAGATGATAGAATACAGTAGAGACAGCTGAGTCACTTGGCTTCTGTCTGAATAATCAGATATTGTTATTCATGTGGAGCAAGCTGCTCCACACTGCCATGGGCCATGTGCAAAAGCTGAATGACTGTGAAGAAAACGAATGACAAGCTAATGGACGTCTGTGGGAGTACGAGCACTATGCACTATGAGGGAAACTATGGGGATGTGCACACTGTTTACTTAGTGACTTTTGCAACATCATCACTGCTCATTATTGGCTTGTTTTCCTGTTGTTGTTGTTTTTCTCTCTTTTTTTATGCATGTGGATCAGCGGGCCTGTCCAAATAACAGAGGAGCAGTGAGAGAGAAAGAGAAATATTTTTCATCTTTAACTGACAAAGAGTATTAACCTGTTTTCAGTGTGATGGTGTTGGCGGTTTGAAAAGCAATCTCTCCTAGATTATTCCTTTCTCTTGTATTTACTTCACAGAGAACAATAACTCTATATTACATGACCTGACCAGAGCTGGGGCACACACACACACACAGACCTACACAGAGATCTGCACAGAACTACACCCACACCTCCATGTAGAAAGGAAGAATGAAAAAAATGAAAGCTCCCACAATATGCTCCACCGAGCACCATAGTGATATATTTAAGCAAATCATATAACCGTACCCTATGCATAAATGCACATGCCCCTAATACCTTTGGTCTTTCTCTTTCATGTGCACACACCAAGCCAAACCTGTGCACACACATGTGTCCCCTCACCTCATCAAACCTCATAATATCCTGACATTTCATCTAAAACCCAGAGGAAGAGCAGAACAGGAGCTGTGAGGCGTGTGTGAAGCTAAAGTCTCACTTTCTCATCCAATACAAAGTCCAATCTGTCTACAGTTTCTGTCTCTCCTTCCACCTCTACATGGTGTTGGCACCTGTAATGCGCCGCTCTAAACACAGTGAATGTGCCATCCTCATGTTTTAACCAAACAATGAGACAGCGTTGCATCCTCATCTTCCAGTCTCACGTTACTGCAGACCATCAATTATGAACAAATGCAGAGGTTTGATGTAGGGCTGAACAGCTGGATACAATACATGGAGAGGAGAGTTGGCAAATTAGTTATTCTTTATGTGGTGCGAATGAATGCCCCCCCGCCAAATATTAGAATTAGTCTGTGGGAATGCATCTACTCAAAATCAATACTACATACATATATTTATAGTCAGTGTTGGGCAAATTTATTCAATTACTCATTACACATTACTAATTACTCAATAGCAAAAGTAAATATTTGCATTACTGGGCTCAGTAAAAGTAATGTAATTACTGAATTTCAAATTGTAATCCCTTAAACTACTCGAGTCATTACTGAAAAAAGTAATCACATTATAATATTGTGTTTTTAAGTAATGCCAATCACGTGGTGGTCACATGCAGCTTGGCCTCAAATGTGGTTTGAATTGTTTTAAAGGGGACATATGAGGCACATTTTCAGGTCTATATTTCTATTCTGGGGCTCTTCTGGAACATCTTTGCATGATTAACAGTTCAAAAAACTCAGTAGTAGTAATAAAACAGTAGTAGTAAGATTTCACTTCTTTTTCTTTACACCAAATATAAAATTCTCAAATACATCCATACATGTTCGAGCCCAAAATAGGCGAGTGGACAACGTGAACAACCTGTGGACCAAACTTAGCAACAAAGACTAAGGATGCTAAATTCCATAAAAACATCTTTTTAAAAAATACAATTCAACTAGATAAATCAATGTTTTGTCCTTTTCGTTTTTTTTTTTTTTTACTTTTACCTTCAAAAGTAAGGTTCAAAGGTAGTGCAATTTATAAACTGGCTGGTCTTCAGGTCCTATTATGCCTTGCTGGGTCACTGTGTATCTCCAGAGAACTCTCACAACTCACTGAATTGCAATGAAATGAAGTACAACCTGTCTCTTTGCTGTAATGGTCTCATGTCAGAGTCCTCTCTGGAAAAGCCAGGTGCATGTGATAAGTGATTTGTTGTTATCATTACGTGCAACAATTTACTTGTGTTCAGGGAGCAAATGCAGTCATCAGTGAAGGCTGAAAATTGGCAAATGAGTTCATATAAATTCTGCCTCACATGTGATGCAGTTGTCCAATCTATTACATGAGAACAGCCTCTGTGACAAAGGGAAGAGCAGACTGTAAGTAGGCTCCTATAGCTGGTATTAGTTTGATATCCGGGTATGGAGGAAGGGGTGGGGGGAATCTTTACAGTATGAAGGCCATACTATCCCATATTTTCCTCCTCACAGGAACCATTAATCTGTTTCATTTGTCACATGAGGCATGCAGGACAGCCCTGTGATTAATGGGGGTTTTACGTAGGTGTGCATGTCTCCTTCTTTCCCTCCTTACATCCCTGTCTTCATTTCATGCCTGTTCTCTCCCTCGTTTCCACATCTCTTTCCCTCTTTTTTGGACAACCCACAGTAGTTGTAATGCTTGAGGAATTTGTGATTGATAGGAACCAGGAAGTTAGAGACGGCTATCGTAGATAGACACTTTAGCTAGAGATAGATAGATAGATAGATAGATAGATAGATAGATAGATAGATAGATAGATAGATAGATAGATAGATCTGGCAAAATCTAAATACAATATATCAAAGTTGTCAGGGTTGATCCATAGTCCGTCCCCCAATTTCTATTCCTCTTTCAAATTCTTTAGCCTTCGACTTTGTTGTCGTGGTTGTCGTGGCCTTCTCTGCGACCTCACATCTCCAGGGGATGAATGGATGGGTGACAATAATTAGCAACCCTGTTAAGATTGGGGTGACATTAGCCTCGGTCTAATTTGATGCAAGCTGATTATATGACACCCTGACATACCTGAAGGGTTTCATTGCTGCATAAAAGGACGTGCGCAGAATTTCTGTGGATCTGCCCTTAGCCTGGTTCCAATGAAAACATTGATTGACTCTTTTATGATGAATGCCCGTAAACAATTTCTGAGGTCCAGTGCTATTAGCAATCTTCTCTGTGAATGAGAGGTTGAGAGATGTAAGGAGGTTCAATATAGAGCGTGCTATATAACCAACACATTGTAGAACATTCCCCAAACCTCCATCCCATCAAATTGCTGGCTGTTAAGAGGTAACATCATCTATGTGGATTTTTTTCAATGATGGGAGTTAAATGCATGTGATGTGTGTTTGGCAGGCTTACTAATGGCCGAGAGGCCTGCTGCGATCTCCTATTACTATTGAATGTTGTAATTTGCTGTACTCTACATGAAAGCCCTCATTAACATGAGCAGTTGAATGATGCTTTGTTGCTGATTGCAGAAAGCAGTGCTGGATCTCTTGTATCATTCCTCAGTTTGACGACGTTTCATAGATTCACATGCAGAAGCATAGACCACATTCACAATGTGTTCATTAGGATATTATCATGCAGGATTATCACATTACACAGGCAGACACATAATCAAAACCACATGTACAAAAACACAGATTGCAAAGATAATGTGTGAGTGCATAGTGAGGCTCATCTATGCCCTAGCAGCGTGTCCCAGGATATATTGACTTTATTACTGCACCAATGATGGCTCCACCCACTGATAACCATCAGCTGCATCAGCCGCTGGTCTCAAGCACGTTTCACTTCATTAACAAGGCCATTATCACTGACGATGCTTATCAAGATGGGATGGACACTGAGCATGAATGTGCGTGTGAAGGTCTATGGGGAAAATTATTTTTGCAACTGTCAAGGACTTGATGACTTTCCTCATCATATTTAGATCCAAGGTGTCTAATGTGTTTTTGTGTATGTGTGTGTGTATGTGTGTGTGGTGTTGTCATGGCCTGAAATATAGGATGTGCCAGCCCATTCAACACGCAGCGCAGCAGGTGTGACACTGCATGAAAGGATCTGTTAACTGAGACAGAGAGTTTGTCTGTGTTCTATGATGGGGCCTATTTCAGGAAGTTAGAGAAGCAAGCCATCATCATAACGCCGCACCATTGTCCATCTCCGCAGCAATTTGCAGATCCAGTCTAGTAGCTAGCACCAGCTCATGACTCAGTGCGAGCCAATTGTGATTTATCCATGGCTTTTGCCATGTGAAAATGATTCATTGCTCTACTTTATCCAAGCCTATACGGCGTGCATGGAGTGTGGCACATTCCCTTTACCTCTCTGCTTTCATAAATCATGTTCTGAGTATGTATCGATTTACTTTTATGGTTGGACTTCATATTGTTTATACATCTTCCAATTTTGGGTAACCCCTCCCCTTATGTGCTACACTATTTAGTGGGAGCTATGTTGATTTTATGTGGCCTAGCATATTTTACTCATTCATTGAGGCAATCATTTACATTTTCTTTGAAAAGCTAGCAAATGAAATATAAAAGCAGTTGTCCTTATGGAGTCATATCAGGACACAATGCCACATTATATGTGCAACACATACAAATATGCATTACCATCAGCTTAGTGCCTGGCCAAAATGTCTTTGTGGACATTAATGATACACTCTGGCATCCTTGTGATATAACTGCTAATTGTCAGATATTGGAGCCTCCCTAAAGTCTGTTCTGGGAAATAGAGATGGTAAAAGCTCTTCCATCACAAGGGAATGCTTTCTCACCGCACGTAGCCATCTTCACTTGCCAGTACAACTGTACAGTGTGTTCCTCCTTCGAAAGCTAAATACACTTGTTGGAAGATACACACAAAGGAGAAGAGCATAATGGGTCAGAAGGAATTCATTTAGAGACGCGCACATATGGCGATTCCAGAAATAGAATGCTGCGGTGTCTTACACGGCAAGATGGAAGTGAACTTGAGACTGCTCCCCCATTGTTACCGTTTTACAAACATTAAACTCTTATAGTAACAAGATATTGTCATATTCTCAAGATATTGCTACCCATTATCCTGTTATTTCTGGGCTGTAATATAAAGTACAACCTAACTCTTTTGTCTATGAGCTCTGTTAATTGGAAGATTGTTTCAGCAACACAGGATCTCTCCTGTGTTGCTGAAACAATCTTCCACATTGTTCATCTTTCAGTGATGCTTTCAGCCATTTATAGATAAAAATGTCACAGCGTACTTTTTGCATGAGCACCAGACCCACAGTCTCAAGAGTTGAGGCAGAGGCTGTGAAGCGTGCTGTCTCCAAGTTCATCATATCTTTTATGTGTACTGTCAGAGTGCCCTCCCGGAAAAGACAACAGTGACAGTCACCGTATTAAGAGGATGGATGCTGGCATCTGGCCTACCTGTCACTTTACTGAGGCTTGACACAAAGCGGTACACAATGTATGCACACAGCATGAAAAAGTGACAGTCACCCTACCACAACCTGTATTTAACTCACCCACATGTACAAATTCATGGACAAATAGCATGCACACATACTGTGCATACTGTACACATGTGTGCAAAAGGGTAAAACTAAATAAATATATAGACATACTGTAGAACCATTTGCTCCCTCTCTCTAAGATATGACACATATTAATCAGTTGGCACTGCATTGCCTTTTCCACCTTCACTACAGACAATGGTGCAGGACATCCATAATTCATAACATCATTACACATGTACAGAGGGATACTCACTTTGATTTCTCCTTGCACATGTGTGTGTGTGAGACAGAGAGTGTTGGGTCATGTTTAACAAGCCACATGGTCAGAGTTGCTGTACAACCTGCCTGAGTCATAGTTGCATGTTCACTAAGCGTTTGGGGTTAATCTAGTTAAATGGGATTGCACCACACAGTGTGTACACGTGCGTGTGTGTCAGTGTTTGTTGCACCACTGTTTGGCATAAAAGTTCTCAAAGAGATAAGGGGATAGGAGGGAAAGTGTGTGTAAATGTGTTTTGACAGGTTTACAGGAGACAAGCCCGGGCCTCATTTATAAATGTAACTGCACAAAAAGGAGCTTAAAACATGATGTGCTTGTGATGCAAAAGTATGGATTTTTAAAAAATAAACTTAAGTGGGAATTGCTAACACTGAATCCGTTTCATAGGTTTAAACACCGATTTTGGTTTGTTTCAGAGGCCATTTACAGCTTACAAGTGTCCTGTGAAGTGTGTAATTAGGTGCTTTCGTGCTTTGTAACGCACAATAAAGGAACCTCTCAGGTACGAGCAGCGACTTCATCCATTAAAATGTTTGTGTCTCCTTCCGTCTGAGGAAAAACACCTCAGACGAGACTGTCTCCAATTATAGAAGCCAAACACCACAGAGGAGACCGAGCTCAGGTGTCTTCTGAACCTCACCAGCAGTGTTTGTAGCTGAAAGTGTCAGTGTTGCTGTGACATTTTGCCACCTAATAAACCTTCTCTTATGACAACCAAGGTATGACCTGTGAACTATGAATTACAACATGCAAACAAGCACGACCTTTGCAACAATCACATCTGTTTCATACTTCTCACTTAGTCACGTTGCAATTCTCTTACAAACACCTGAATGAGAAGCTAATTTATATGCATATCAGTATTGACAAGTGGTGTTTCATTAACCTTTTTGAGGTTTTATGGGGACTTGGAGGTGGGTTTCATTCCACTCTGGTCAACGTGCATTTAAATTACATTATAACTAATTATCAAGGGGAAATTGCAAGTGGAGGGCGCTATGGATGGTACCATAAATCAGTGTATTTTTATGCTTTGGGTTTTTATTTAGCATTTTAATATGGAATATGCTGTATAGCTATATCTCTAAATGAAGTCTAATTTGATCAACATTGATTTCAGTTACTTAAAGATAAAACATTGGTGAAACAATCTTCACTAGACGGTAAAATGGGCAGCAAGACATTGTTAAAGACTGAAGCAACAGATATAAAGATACAATCTGCTTGTGTTTGAGAGGCTGAGGTGGTGTGTGCAATATGTAATTGGTATGCAGGAACAAGAAAGAAAGTGAGAGGAGGATCATTATGAGCTTTTATGAGTGCAGGAACAAAAAATGCTTCTGTTTCTGCTCAAATGTTGAGCTTTTTCCCACTGACTCTCTGTCTGTCTCTTTCTTTCTCTTCCCATGCCTTAGAGCTCATCCTACACAGCCCTAATCTTGTGTTCCAATGGGGATTAGCCCAAAATTCAGACTGTTCTTAAACCCTGGCATCACCGTCTTGCCTCAGCAGGCAGCATCACGCACATTATGTCTCAAGATTAAGATGTGGCCTGTATGCTTTATTCTTACAGCCCTCTAAGCCTGAAACACAATTCAATTAAAGAACAATTGCAACCCTAATTGCATTCTAATTGCCATTGCATCACTGGCTTGTTGGCAGAGTCACTAAGATGTCTCGGTGTGTTTTCCGGAAAGCTGCCCACCCGCATAACAAGGAGGGATTGTACAGGAAGTTTTGAGTGGATAGAGAAAGACCCACTCGGATTGAATTACTTTGCCATTACTGACCACTTAACAGTGGAGACTTTACCCCCCCACCCCCCCCATACACACAGCTGCATCTAGCTTATGAAAGTCTAGATGATAGGCACTCTATTTCTTCCACTTCCCGGAGACAGAGGTTGGAGACAGAAAACTAAGAAATACACATCAAGCTGCCAAAGTCTACTGTTGGGACTTGAAACTCTCTAATGTATCATAAAAGTCAGAACTGCAGGAAACATTGCAGGAAAAATGTTGATGTTTGATACATACTCTGACTTAATTGCTCCTGAAGAAGCATCAGAGCCATGGCTTGTGGTTGATTGAAGGATAGTGGTGGGTTCCATTATGTTGCATCTGTCTGTCAATTCAGCCTTAATGTCTTTGTTATAAACCCCAAATCATCACAACCTCAAGAGCATGAGCAGAATGAATTCTTACAGTTGGTTTTCATGTTAACCACCCTGACACTGATGACAGACAACTTACTTGTTATACTGTCTTTTTTTCTCCTCTGGCGACTGCTGATATGTGCTAATTTACTCTGTCAAGACTAAACATAATACCCTTCTCTATGAGCAAGTGATTTCTCATCAGCATGAATGATCTGCAGAGAGAGGTGTCTAGTATAATTTTGCAGATTACATGCTGTCGTGTCCAGCCGGGGCTCTTGTCTGGGATTATTGCCCTACATTTAGATGACATTGCCGCACAGGTCGAATCCTTTAGAAGAATGGATGCCAATTGACAAGTAAGAAGGACGTTCAATGGTGTCCGCTGATAAGGCTAGTTACCATGGTGATAAAATGTAATGAGTTGTAAAGGGCTTTGATGATTCTGCCATTGTTGTAGCGATTGGGATGTGATGAGATTAAATCAGTTACAGGTCTACATTACATTATTCAAGGGACAAGGCTGCATAGATCGCAGTACTTAGTAAGCATTGATGATTTGAAGGTCCAGAATGGAAATATAGACCTCTATGTTGAAAACAAACTACAGTTTGAAGTTTGAAAAGTGATTGATTTCAGCGATTAGTTGCTTTACTCTCAGATGTAGTCATCATTTCAACTAAGTTTAGCCTCATTTTAAAGCAACACTGTGCCCACTAGTAGTGCTATGGAGCAATGTTTTTGAGAGTGGTTCCCAGATTTGTGCATATGCACGAGTATGCACATGCCTGTACACGAGAGCATGACGATACAATACACTTTTCTGCCAACAGTTTCAAACTATTCCTCTCATTGACAATCTGTGGTTAACAATATTTATGTTTTAGGAGTAAGCAAGTGCACTCAACATATTTGTTAGACTTCAAGGATACACACTATGCATTATGGTGAGAAACACTACAATTTAGTTTTGAGTAATTCAAGAATTGGTACCAGAGAACTCACTCTCCTTACCCGTAAGAAGAAAAACAACTCTCTCATCTGTCTCTCCTTTTCATTTATTTAGAGCTGTTTCACTCTCATTATTAAAGCAAATAGAAGCAACCTGGGCATTTCCGTGCCCATTTCTCGATTTCATGAACTGAGCCTCCTACTTTTCCTCTGAAGTGATTTATTCATTAATTAGCTGCAACAGAGCACTCCAGAGGCAGCGCTTGTTAGCCGCTGTGCAGAATATCATCTATTCTGAGTGGGACTGTACTGCTGACCCTTTGCTTGTTGCACAGATGATTGTTTGCTCCTCGCTTGGTGTAACACATTGTTCTATTCAGTCAGGTCAGCATGGAGACACACTTGTTGTATTGGTTATATAAGTGCTGGTTTTGGAGAATGAATATTTGATTGGGACCCTTAATGCAGAGTGAGCGTTCAGATGAGGAGGCGGTCAGTAGGCGGAGAGCAGCGAGCTGCATCTCTGTCCAGGGGCTGGCAGTATGCCAACACAGAGGAGAGCTTTTACTGTACCCACTCTTCTACTCTTCTCTCTACTCTCCAATGTTCTTTTCCACTTTTCTCCTCCTCTCCTCTCCTCTCCTCTCCTCTCCTCTCCTCTCCTGTCCTCTCCTCTCTTCTCCTCTCCTCTCCTCCTTCATTTCTCGGACGTCATCTTTTTTTGCACTTTAGCTGTCAGTTTTCACTCTACTTTGCCCTTAGATTTCTCTTTATTGCTGATTAGCATCTTCATTACCTGCTCCAGTGTAGTCACCACAGAGTCAGGGAGCATTTGGGTGTTTTCAAAAACATTGAAAAAATGTGACTGCCTTGCCTGGAGAGGGGGTGAAATCAGTATGGTGGGAATGGGATGCGTGTATGCACATGGCTAGGCAAGTGCTCATGTTTATGTATACGACTACATGCGCATCACAGCTCAGGAAAGACATGAGGGAGTTCAGTCACATGTATGAGGGTTTACATTTTCATTTTCATTTAAGGTTGTCGGTTAGTAAGATGAAGGCTGATTACAATAATATGTAAATGTGAAGGGTTATGTAAACCTGAATAACCTAACAGCATGTGCAGCTGGAGCTAATATCAGCAATCAATCAATGCTAAACTAATAATACTAAAGAGATTCAAGAGAGGAGGTGGAGGGAAATCCCTGCAGGTCACATTCTCTTCTGAGGAAATAACGGCAAAGGGGTGACACAGGAAAGTTTTCTCCTGTAATTATCTTTTGATGTTATTCAAATCCTGCCCAAATAATAGTGGGATGAGCCATGCAGAGAAAGAAAATGAGCCTCAGGGCCACATTCAGGTGTGGAATAGCAAGTGCTGCTCTCAGAATGCCTTGCACTTTCATATACCCAACTATATTTTTCCAGTGAATCAAGCTGCAGCTGCATTATTATGGTCGTAATGCTTAAACAATTAATCAGCCAGCTAAGGAAATTTCATAACCAATAAGCAAACATGATCGTTAATAGTTATTTATCCAGCAGAAATTAAAAAGCATTCCCTATTTTCAGCTTCCTAAATCTGAGGATATGCTTCTTCTCTCAGTTTTTTAAATTTGGGGTTTTTGACTGATGGATTTCCACTGTTTCTTTTTAATTTGTGTTATATAACTAGTTATTACTGTAAGATTGAACATGGTTAGACAGTGATGTTGCACTCTAAAAACAAATGTTTTGGCTCAACAAAAAAAATTAACACAACAGTTGGCATCAAGCTTTTTGAGTTATGACAACCTCTGATAAAAATTATGTTGAACCAACAAACTACATTGAGTAAGGGGAATTAGTGTTTACTCTATAATCAAAGACATTTTTAATTACTACATACTTAATAATTGACAGTGTAAACACAAGTTTTTAAGTTGATTACTCAGGAAAATTAAGCTCTTCCACAATATTTAAAAGACATTTTGGTGGGGAAAAAAGTGGGGGGAAAATGTGTTTGTGGCTGAATTGAGATTACACAACATAGTTAACAGTTACATGAATAAGCAAAAACTGAAACATGTTTTTTCCTCCCCACTGCACAAATGAAAAGCTTTATCATTCTAATCCACTGCTATGCTAAACTAAAGGGTATTAAATGGTAAAGGGTGTAAATATGACTCGCCTTAGCTATGTGTAGTAGTAACAGATTCCATCAAGTTGTGTGTTGGCACTGTGTAGCCTAATTTCTGTGTGCAAGTCCACTATTGGTCATATCACAATTGAGAACATGCTCAAAGACATTTGTTTAGTAAGATTTGTTTGTAAATGAAATAATACCCACCTTTAAAATGCCCTCTGTATCCCCGTGTGATATTTGTTCAGCCTACAGCTCTTCTAATACACAGTCTGAACTGTCTGATTATATCCAGGCATATTAGGTGGGTGGCGGACGGTACTTGAAATCCTGCTCTCAAGGTGGAGAGAAATTAAGTAATCAAGCCAATTTCAATAAGTCACTACAATTTAAATTTTGTTTTAAATCAATGAATGTGGACATTTACACACAATATAAGGTTGATGTAATTACCAACATTATTATGTCAACACAACTCATTAAAATAATGTTTGCGGTTTAAAAAGCTCATCTAAATCATTAAATTCAAATTTTTATCTTGGAAGTATGCATTTAATTAAGTTGTGGAAAAATGTCCCCTGAATTACTTTTTAGAGTGTGTATGCATGATTGGTGAGGTGGTCTCTAATGTTAGTTCATATGGTGGAGTGAATCAGGTTGAAGACTAGTTTGGCCATCAATCTCAGAGTTTGTAGCAACATCCTATTGACCTGTTGTTCTTGATGAGTGGGCCAGATTTTGCAAGGCATGGTAATGTGAAAATACAAGACTACACTCTTATATGCAGTCATACCTAAAAGAGGAAATTGCCTACTGCAATTTTTATTAAAAATAGCCCAATTCTGGTGAAATGGTTTGCCATGACTAAAAATGAAATGAATGGAATTCTGTTGATTGTGTGGTTATTTACCTCATTTTTTAAAGTTGAGTCAAGGATAACGTTTTTTTCTGCTCACATGGTCATAAACTTAATAATAGGAACGTCTCGCAGGAAGCTCTTCAAGTCTCCTGTTTTTGTTTTGTTTTTCTGTCAATTTATTGCTTAACAAAAAACAGAATGCCTGAGAGGAAAGACATAAACAATGTGAGTTGTGGACAAAAAACAATATATATAAGCCAGACAGGTTAGGTTGTGGTCAGGTTTGCTGCAGCTCACTGACAAGTAAGGTCAGATAGACAAAGGCTGCTGTAAATTATGTCGCCCCCTTGACTTCCCTTTCTCTCCTTCCACCGTGGGTACGTCTTGACTATTGGGCTGCTACAGTTCCATGTATCTTTTTCCCTTTTCTCAACTAGCTTCTCCCTCTGTTCATCTGGGAGTGCTTTTTAGAGGTTACAGCCTTTGAGGGAGGGGTGCAGCTGTGTGCTGATGCTTTTTCAGCTCTCCTCTCTAAGTTGTCTCCAGGCTCGCTTGCCTTCCCCATGGGGGAGGGCATGGAGAGAGGCGGTTTGGCGCACCAGTCTAATGCCTCCCTAATTGTCGCTCCCAGGTGGGTGAGTGTGGGTGAGCGAATGATAGGGAAGAAGAGAGGAGGGAGAGGTAAGAAGGGGGGAGACAGAGGGATGCGAGGGTCAGTTCTCTCACAAAGGCACAGGCTAATGATAAAAGCACGGATGGCCAAGGAGAGCCAGGTATGTGTGTCCACCTTGTCTTCTCAGACTGGTGGATGAGGGACAATGATGAGGGTTCAAAGGCTCCAGCCATGGTCTCATGGACCTTCACTGCCATTCTGGGCAGACACCAACCAGCCATATGGAGAGTCAGCACAACAAAGAAAGACGTAGGAAGTGATAGGTCAACAGCATCAACACTTACATGTATTTATGGTTTTCACAACACATCAGTTTACAATAAAGGTTGCTCTTGTGTCACTATAATACATCTTGAATAATCTGCAATGGTCTTTTCTCCAAAAACATCAATCTTGTAGTTTCAGCATCTGTTTTTCTCACATGCTGAGACCTCTCAGATCGAATTTCTCACAATCAAGTGGCGATGCAGATATGTTAAATAGAACTAAACAGGACACCGGTGTTTGTTTTTATTTCCCCCGAGTTATGACATAGTTTATTTGAATATTCTTTTGACATTTAGTTGGATTTGTGGTGTGAGTTCCCAGTGGGTAAAATGTGCTCCACTTGTGCTGTGGCATTTAGCCGTTGCCATGGTCGTGTACCGTATTTACCGACTGCAGGCCACCGTGAGTTCTTGACAGCTGTGTGTGTGTGTGTGTGTGTGTGTGTGCATGTAAGTTCAGGGGTGGGCTTGTGTGCTTAGGTGTCCCTCATAAACAATATTTAACCCCTCACACACAATTTTAGGCGCATTAAATCAATTTTTTTGTGTATTTAAATTTTTTTATCCTTAAATGAATCTGTCCCTCTGTGCTCTTTATGCTCTGTGCCATAAACTGTTCCCAATAGGGCCACATCCTTCATAAATATGTAATATTTACATAAAGATAAGGAGTCAAATTACTTTCTGATATCGTAATTAGGCATGATTGATTCCCTCTATCATTGTTATTAATTTTGTTGTGAAGGGATCATTATGTAAATTGAAAGGACTGCATTTCATTAAAATTAACTGTCAACATGAGAGGAAAGACTCATTAACTGGAACCGCAAAGGTTTCTTGTGAATGATTTCTCTCTAGCCCTTGTTCCAAAATCGAGTTATTCTTAGCTTTTGTAGCTCCAGGCAACTGTTGCCATGCATACATATCCATAGATACGCTTGGTGGCGCAGGCTTTTTTTTTTTTTTTCAGCAGTGGGGAGGCGCAGTGGTAAGGAGGGCAAAAAGAAGGTGATTGGTGAAATGAACCCAAGGGACCATTGATTTCCGAAGAGTGGAAGATATAGCAGTTTGTTTCCACAGTAGGCTATGGAACCATGAAATGTCCATTGTTTAACGGTAATGCTTGAATTGCCTCCGGGTCGATGGAGAGGGTCCCTGGTGGTGTGCAAAAGCAAGAAATAAAGTCGGAAATAAAAATGTGAGGCGAAAAATTTATGGGAGTGGTGGTTGGTAGTACGAGCGGTTTGGTTGTGCATGAGCATGTACCTGCACTTGTGTTTGTGCTCATCTGTCTGTGTGTGTGTGTGTGTGTGTGTGTGTTTGTGTGTTGATGTGTGCACTATGGCTTAGTTGTTCCTCCTGGCCTGGTGTGGGCAGATGTTTGTGGAAAGCTTCCCAGAAAAGAAAGCTCTCTCATGTAAACATTTCAACAATATCTTAAGCTTCTTATAGACTTATATGTCATAGCCGTGTTTGACCCGCATGGCTTTAATTTACTTTTCTTCATCTGCTATTCAGAGCTCTGTCATGTCAATAGCTTACACATTCCAATAATGAGGAAATGAATGCAGCAATTGTAACTGCAGTCTGAAGGTGAAATTTGTGATAGAGAGAATGTGACAGATGCAGTGTGTAATGAGCACCTCGTCACATTTACGTTTCCTGTAATAGAATGCGGTTAGATTACTTAATGTGCATCCTTTTCGATCTGAAACCTAACTCTGAAATTTAACACTTAACAGGACATGTCATTAATCTCATGCCGTTGCTATTCTGTTTCACATCATTCTTGTCATCAAATTTCAGGAGCCCAGATTAATATATTTTGGGTGGGGGTGGGGGTGGGGGTGGGGGGCTTTAGGATTTTTATTTTGTGACTGACTGCTGACAGCTACTTTGGTCATGTCCAGAGTAACTCCAGTACTCGTAAACTCAATTAACTGCTTTCACTCTCCCTCAATGTTGGACTTGCTGACTTCTGACAACATAGAGCTTACATAAGACCTTGCTATGCAACTGACCTGAAGTGTGCTTGAACTGCTGTCTTGAAAATAAAAGGCAGGCAAATTATATTTTTTTTCATTTACTTCCTTTTCTTCTTGTACTTCTTCTTGCTCAGTTTCATTAACAACTCACACTCTTGAAACTATAACACTATTATTACTATCAGAGAGATGGGGTAGGTGGGTGTTTCCACTGTAAGCCTCAGGAAGCTAGTTGAAAGACATTCTTATTAGGTTTTAGGTACTTTTTTGGTTGATTGCTCTCCCTCATTAAAGAGAGTGGACTTGATGGATGGAAGCTGTATTGGCTGAACCTTCCAATGTCAGATGTCCAGTGATCACAAATGAAAGGGGGAGGCAAGGAAAGCCTGTGTGTTAGCCTTGGCGGCAAAGGTTAGGACAACAGATTGAATTTCCTCAGCTCTGCTTCATCCATACATGGATTTATCTCAAGTGAGCCTTAAGCTGGCATTCTTACCTCATTAATTCTGTACTTGAAGTGTGTGTGCATTTATGTGTGTGTGTGTGTGAGTGTGTATGAGCACTTGCTGACAACATGACGTTCCCAAAGCTTTGATGCGTCAAAGCACAGGTGCAGCGACTGATAGAAGGTGGCTGTGTGGGAAGCTAAGGGAACTTGCCTCTGCCAACTTTTTAACTCACTGATTGGCTCCTGATCAATGTAATTATTTATCTTTCAATTTCATGGAGTATGAGCTGAAAGGAGGCAAGGAGTTCTCTCTGCATGAGGAAGTTGGGAGGAGGATGAAAAAGCGTAATTTGACTTCCCTAGTGCCTGTACTGAAAGATAAATTAAACTCGTGTTGTGACATTATTTTCAGATTTCAAAAGTAAGTGAGTATAATCATCACAACCCTGCTGTCATTCTAAGGCAGATGAATTTGTTTGTTTTTACTTTATTTCTGTATGCACTAAGAGAATCATTGTCCCTTCTTACAAAGAGAACCATCTACAGCTAATCATACGCCGGCTGATCAAAGTCTCATGGGATGCTCCGCGGAAGTTCAGCAAGCACAAAGCCGGAGTGACAGTAGCTGCATTTGCCTCTTAATTTAATCACATACATGAGAGGCTGTAATCTAACCACTTAAAAGCTGTGTTATGGCAGAGGGAATGTGCTGGGTGTCACAGCAGATTATGGTTTGTTTGTGTCAGGTGCTCTCAGATTGTGCATTTTACAGTTTAATGCGTTTTTAGTCAAAGAGAGCGGCAGATGATACATTTTCACTCTGACCTAAAATAGAGAGCTGTCAACGGAGGGTTCAAACTTTCGGCCTGGTGACACAGAATTTAAAACAGAAAAATCTTGAAGCATTTTAATGCTTCATCATCATCAACAGCATCGTTGTAATGGAATTGCTGCAATTAGTAGATTTGCCCATGTGGGCAACATTGGTTGCAACATTGGTCAACTGTGACCCACAAATTTGGACCATAGCAATAGCAAGCCATCTTGACCCATCTTGACAGTACTGATCTTTAGGGTCAGAGAGCTTGAGAGCCCAAAATGGAGAAAGCTACTGTAGCTTATTAGCTGAGTGCCACCATCCATTTTTAACCTCCTCCATTGGAGTAATTGCTCCACAAAAGATGCAATTTGCAAATAGTTTTAGTTGATAGTACAAATACATCTTTTCAGTAAACTAAGTGACCTTATTGTCCCATTACTAACTGGCTAACTGATGGTTAGTGAGCAAACTAGTGAGCTCAGAGTGTTTTTCCTTCCCTCTTCAATAACTCTATATTGTATAAAATGATGTACAATCCCAAGAACAAAATGCCAGGGGGGAGTACATGGCCCAGTAGAGAAAATAGACAGAAGCTCAGGGAGGCCAGGCTGGCTAGCTTGTTAGCAGTTAGAGTAGTAACTAGCCCTGCAAGTAGTCCTTACATCAAGCTTTTAGAACCAAATATTTTGTGAGATGTAAGTGCAGATGAATTTCACAGTGCCACTTGTGACCAGACTGTAATCAGAAATGTATTTTATGAGCAGAAACAGGCTGCATCTATTCCATCTTTTTCACTTAAGTCTAAATCCTTATGTGATCCAACCCTTCATTTCCTCTTGGAATTTTACCTTTGGTGCATTATCTACCATCATGTTTCCTTAACCATACCTCTTTCCTCTCGGTTCGCAGATATTCTCCCTTTTTCTTCACCTCTATTCTGTTCTTGCCTCACCTGAAGACAACCGACCACCACAGTTCAACTTTGCATAATCCTTTTCCCATTTCCATATTGCTGACTCTCTTCCTTCTCTTCCTAATCACTACCCTCCAGTCATGTCCCTGACAATCCACAACCCACCTCGACCTCCTACCTTGTCATGTACTCTTTGGCCTGAGAATAGATTTCACCTCTACTACCATCTGTCATTTTGCATTCTCCTCATCTGTATGTTACTATCACTGACTGGGCTTCCACAGGAAATGGATACATCTTACAATTATGCTTTTGAGTAAACACTAACTGTGACTATTCACACTACACACACACACTTCTCTACAGGATCGTATCAGAGAGCTGCAGCCTGCAATGTGTTCCTAAAGACAAACAAGCCACCAGGAGTCTTTTTCTTTGTATTTCACACCCACAACCTTGCAAGAAGAAATGCCTCTGCTGCTTATTTCCACCCAACTTCAAAGTTATGTTTTGAGCTGGAATTGTGTTTTCAGCAGTAAGAACTAATGTTAATCTTCTTTTCATGTTTCAAGCTGCTTTTGACAAGCTTATCGTCATAAAACAAGACAGTTTTAAGCAGCATTTTATGCAAATCAAGCTGGCATGAAGAGTCATAGCTGTGTCTCCATTCTATTTATACCGCTGGTTGAGTGTGTAATATTTATATCCTAACACTTTTGATTTAAACTGAAACAACCCAACGCCAAATGGAAATACATTGTTATGCAAAACATAAAAACCTCTCAGTTTTAACAATGAAACCACTTCGTGTGCTTTGATTTGCCTTATGGTGCCTTATAAGTTAAATACCGATTCATATATATGCAGGTGATAAAAGTACTATCTGGGGAGTAACTAACAGTGACGCTACAAATCTGTATTTATGGCTGTTATCACTACAGTTTATTATTATGATCGCCTGGGGCTGGGGTTTGAGAGTTGAGCTGTGTTTGTCTGTCCATCCATCTGTCCACTGCTCTGATATTAACAAAACCTAGGAAGATGGTGTGTCTTGGCATCGCACTATAATATATAAAGCAGCATTAAACTATATTTCCGAATCAACATTCAATCAAATGACTCCCTGTAAAAATCAATGAACCAAGTCAATGCCAGTTCCTATAACACCATGGGCAGCCACTGTCCAGCTGTCCAGCTCACAAAAACGGGTTGAGTGCTACCTAAGCTGATGCAGTGTAATTGTCAGTTTGTTTCAGAGTCTCTCTGACTATAGTTGTGAAAAATGTGCTACGTGTAGTTTTTTAAAAGTACCCTGAAATTTGAATTAAAACGTTTCGAATCTTACTATAATAGTATTTCAGAAACTGTGATTGTGAGGTATTATTTTCTGTCTATTTGGCTTTTACAAAAACAACACTAATTGGACTGATGAAGTGTATTGCAGTTGAATTGTATCAAGATGATATGATCATATAGTGTTACCACTTTACATTACATTACATTCTGTTCTCCAAATGGCACCAAGCAAAATGCAATTTAATACAAACAAAATGAGACATTGACATTTTTGATTTTGTCTGACGTAATGCATAATTGCACAGAGCATCAATTTGAATTATTAACCCAAGAAAAATCTTAATTCAAGGTCCATTTACTATTTAATTTTTCCAGAGCATTCAACCACATCTAATCTGCAAAAGGCTAGAAGATTCTTTTCATCTACTATTTCTAAGTTCAAGAAAGAACTTGCACGTTCACTGATATGTAATTCAGCATAAAGGTTCCATACAATGAAATATATTGATATGAGAAAAATAATTGTTTTAATATTGTGATATTGATTTTAACCATATCACCCAGCACCCCCAACAAACTGGCACCAGTATCAAATCATTTTAGAGTCAGAAGTGGAGAATAGTCATATCAAAAGTCAATATGGACAAAACTGTGACAAATGTTAAATCAACAACAAACATAACAGCTATGCCTCAACCCAGCAAAATCTGTAAGCTGCACGGAGTGTGAGCAACTGATTGAGAGGATAACACAGCTTTAAAAGAAGCAATTCATTGACTCTGTAGTAGCTACGGTACAAGGTGCCGAGCCACCAAATGCTAACGGACAGACACAGACTTTTATACACGGGATTGTACTGGATGTGGAGCATCCTGTTGCGGACTTAGCTATTATTATTATTGTTGTTGTTGTTGTTGTTGTTGTTGTTGGCATGTTTTCATCAAACTGTAATCTGACTGGCAGGTTCTGGTGCCTGACTTTAAGGATACAGCTATGTTGCATACTACTGTACATATTATGCCATTTCCTTTCAACAGTAGTCTGTGAAACAAAGGATCTTTTTGGAAGTCTAACAGTAAGATTTGATATGTGTAGGAAATAAAGCTCAATGGGCCAGGGGAAATGGAGGGCTGCCACACCCTGAGCAATGACCAAACACTCCAGTGGCTCAGCAAACGGATCACACTGCTTGGCCAAAAGACACCTCAAACTAGGGATGACATATTTTACTTTTATTCTATTCTGTTGAAAAAAAAGAAGGAAGAATATGAGGTGAACCTTACAGCCCATAGTAGAGCAAATTACCTCATGGATACCCTGCCAGCAGCATGATATAGGAAAAGGCAATAGAAATTTGACCATATAAAGAAATATGACTGTCATAGCCCATACTGTAGATACTTGGTCATCCTTACAGGCTGTAATGCTTGACAATAGCCACCAGTTCATAAGGTACGATTGATTATACTGCTCTACCATGGACACCTTATCCATCCTCTTGCACTGGGGGCTGGAGAAAACCGTAACCATGACCACTTCATTAAAGGAGCGAGAGGAAGAGAAAGGAAAATCATAGCAGAAGAGACAGCCGTATAGCTCTACAAAATACCACACACACTCACACATACTCACACATACACCCACACATTCACAAGCACTGTGAGTTCATAAAGGACTACCACAGTATTAAATGTGAGTTACGTTAAGTAAGTAGTTACAGGTAGTGTAAGTGGTGATGTCAGCTCTGTGTCACGTTGCGAGACTTCAGGTCAGGGATATTTCTGCTTTTTAATTGAATGCCTTCGAACAAATATATTCGATTTATAAAACAGGTGCTATTTTGACATCATTAGAAAGGAGCAGTCGTGTTCCAACGTAGCATTGCTATTTTAAAAGCACATCAAAAGAAAAGCTTGTTGAAATGTTCCTGGGAAACACTTTGGATTTTTCTCCGATCGTATCATCTCTCTTGGACCAAAATGTGGAAAACTCAATACACCCACTTTATACACCCACTTTGTCATTGTGCCTGGAATAGCTGTGGCAGTATCGATCATGGTATTCTTCGGTTTTTGGCAAGGAGTACCAGTCTCTCCCTCTGGAGGACAGAGCACTCAAAAAAAGTGTTCCCCCAAAATACACCATCCTTCAGCCCTCACCCTCTCAATTGGACCGGCTAAAAGAAGCCTGCTGTCAAATAATTACATCAGTCCATTTTGGGGGTTTTGATATTAGTAATGGATATGAATCTCATTATCTGAATCGTCTCAGCAATGTGTTGTTTGGATTAATGTACACTTTGACATGATGGGTTAGATTTTGTACTTTCATCATCTGAGAGTTTGAAATGTACATCATATCATATCATATCTTACAAAGTGAGGCCATTGCTGTATATAAATGTGAAGCCTTTTAGGAATCCAACATTTTATTAGTCAGCTGCTTTACAGCTACTCAACAACCAATAAATAATTGAATGGGTTTGGAAAATCAAGCAGGATGAAATGTCTATATTGGCCACCACTGTTAGATTAGATGAAAGTTTAATCAACCCCTCCAGGGAAATGAGGAAATACGTAACTTCTCAGCATAATAATTTTGAAATTCCAGATGAACAGCTTTGAAATGAGCATTTCAGATTTCCATGTAATACCATAATTTAATACACTTCAATAACACAATTAGTCTGTGACAGAGTTCTTCTGTGTCTACTATGTGTTTTGTCATTTCCCAATAATAAAGTTTCATTTTTATGTTTTATGATAAAGATTTCTTTTATATGTTGAGACATTTCTACTACCTGTTCAGCTCACTTAAGCCTTTAAATAATATTAATAAAAGCAAGCAGCTTGGCAGCAAGCAGAGAGGTGTTGAAATTTAGAGATAAAGAGTTTTCACTGGACAGGGGCCACAACTTTACTGCTCACATATGATGATGTGATAATTGAACTGTACAAGAATCACAGTTCTACAGAGAGAATAAGCAAAAGCAAACAAAGACAAGTAGGAAACATTGATGTTTTTGTGATTTTATTGAATGTAGTATTCAGTGCCAAAGACAATTTAACCATTTTTTATACTTAGGCTGAAAACAAAAGGATAAGGAAAATAGAAGTTCCTGTCAAACACAAAAGACAGTATATGTGTATAGCAGCACAGTACAATGTATAAAGTCCCCCCAAGCAGCACAGGTATTTTATCACTGCAGTCCCCTGACAAAATGTTGGCTCCTGATGACCCCTTAGATCTGTCATTTCCCTGGAAAGGATTACAAAGTGATGCAGATCTAAATCTCCCTCAGGGCACAGGTCAAGGAGATAGATATACTTCTCCTCCCCATATTTCCTTTCATCTGGAAATGGGCTGCGTCAGTCACCAGAGATACATGGATAAACAACACAAGGAGGATTATATTTATTTCTATCTGTGATTCTGTTTTTTTCTGGCTTCTCTGATGCCTGACATTAAATTTATTTGTAGTGGCATATACAATAACATTTTCAATGGAAAGTTGCTGTTTGAATAAATAGAAACATCTTGTTCTACACAGACTCCGCACCTCACAGTGTGAGAGAAAAAAACAAGATTACATTGCAGGAGAGATAAATTCAAAATGTGTACATAATTATGCTTTAGCCATATGGTCATTCGGGAATACAAGAGAGGAGGGCGCAAAGCAAAGATGTTCAGCCCTCCTGCAGCAGCTAATGATGCTACTTTATGCTGTTTGTTGTACAAGTATGCTGTGTGGACAAGCTGTTCAGCCCAGTCTGTGCATGATGTCAAGGCGGGCATGGTGCTGTGCTTTATGTTGAGACTGCATGTATACATTATTTGTGTGTCATGCCTGTTGATTGCTTGCAGCATGTATTTTTAATCCTGTACTTAATTTCTATATCACACTCAAGAATATTTTATGATCTACCATGCATATACCTGCTGTAACTGCCAGAGTTACTTATTCGCTTTCCTGACAAGAGCAGATTGATTCCACTCTTATAGTGATTAGTTTAGCTTAGACAGGAAGCAGGGAGAAACAGATAATCTGGCTCTGTCCAAAGATTCACCCACCAGCACCTCTAAAACTTACTAATATGTTAAATTATGTTTTTTAATCCATACAAAAAGCAAAGTGTGAAAACAAGAAGTTGTAGGGGGCATAAGAGACTTATCATTTTTACACTTCACTTCGGTAGGTGTAGTTGTGTAACATAACAAAACAATATCCAAAGAGTTGTGTAACATAACAAAACAATATCCAAAGAGAAATCATCATCATCTAGTATTTATGTTCTGTTTCCTGTATCATTTTGTTAAATATAAGAGCATAAATAAAAGAAACAAAATGTGTCTGTTTGTAAATGCATACTCACTGTAGATGGCTGTTGTGTCTCTGCAGGTATGTCTGCTGCTTTGTGTCATCATCCGTACGTATGTATATGGGCATCATGGGCCAAACTTCAGATAATGTTTAGTTTTCATGATGTCACATGTGATTATATGAGAAAAAAACAAAAACAAAAAAAAAACCCTGTCATTTGTTGAAGAATATGCTTGTTATTGCCATAAAAAAAAATCCTGAATCAAAGCCAAAAAACGGACATAATTTGTACTGTTCCTTTATATTTCCTTAATTAACTTTTTAAAATGTGAACATCTACCAACCACTAAATTTTGACATTCAGCAGCCACTCAATAGTAAATCATTATTTTGTGTCTGAAATCTACCAGCCACTTTTATATTTTACCAGCATTTAGTGGCTGGTGTTAATTTCCCACCCACACAGGGAAGTACTAGAGCACACACTTATCTCTCCACCCATGCGACTAATTGTAACAGGCTGGACCATGAGGCAGTAAAGTGAAGGTCACCTTGTGTTTGGCCCCAGCTGATAAGCTGTAATGTTGTCTTTTATGTGATGCCACGCTCTCCAAGGACCCTCTGTAGCTTACAACGGCTGATCAATACACTAAATCAGACAGTCTCATTATGGCACCCATGGGCATGTGTGTGTGTTTCTGTGTGAGTCTGTATGTGTGTGCCAGGATTTTATTTTGCACAGGGTGTAGTTTATCGAGTGTGTACATATGGGCATTTTGCATAATATTACTCAAGGTTTGTGCATTTTCGAATGTCTCGTGAATGCTAATATCTCACATTAGTAATGCGATTATTTACCCAGTCAGTAGCTCACAGAGAACATATCAAATTAAGGCAATTTAAGGTTGCTGAGCTAACCCTAACCCTGTCTTCGCTGACATTTCAAGACATTCACTTCTCTTAATATGGTATGAAATTAGGATTTTAAGGTAAAATGTCATTTTTATAAGCCATAGCATTTGACATTCTTTGAAATCGTTCTCCAGTTCATCAGCAAATTTTGGTTTGTGTAAGCCCTCTAATGTTAAATGAATGACAATCCACTGACTTGGAAACAGTAGCAAGCAACTTGACCTTTTCGTGGAAAGTGGAAAGTTTGTGCGTAAGTGAGATTTTGTGTATGTGTGTGTGTGTGTGTGTGTGTGTGTGCACACAGGATCACATGTGAGCTGGAAGAATAGAGTTCAGCCAAGTGCCCAGAGCCAGTAATAGCTACCTTGGAGGTTCACCTTCAAAACTCCAGATTACAAGTTGCACTTACCTCTTTCCTCAGTTCTCTTTATTCCCCTGCTCCCCAAGTTTTTCCATTTGCCTTTGCTGTAATTCATGCATGTCGTCGAAACCCATCACCCCGCTGTCTTGGAATATCACAGAAATCAGAAAATGCTCCCAAGAATTGTGTCCTTCGGTCTCATTGGACGCTGTGTATGTGTGAGATGCCAGTCTCGATAGCCATACAGATATGAATAGTGTTATTGTTTTGCAACATGCATATCTTTAGTCTGTTTTAGAGTCAGTACTACTACTGCAAAATATCTCATTAGCACATTGGAATGTGGAAAACTAGATGTTCATTGTATTGTAGGGACATAAGGATTGATCATCAGTTTATGTCCCTGATGACTGATATTTTTTATTTAGCTCATTGTGTCCTCATCTCATACACCCAGCCACACAGGCCTGTAATTTCTCCTGCCAGCTTGTTTTTATCTCCTCTATAAACGATAAACATAATTCTCCACTCCTAGCGCGAGGCAGAGGAGGACTTCCAAATCAGCAGCGGGATATGTTGCTATAAACAATCCTGTGACAGTAGTTTTGGGTTTCTTCATCTCACTCTGAGTAGTAATACGTGTAGCTGGAGGAGGTGGAGGATGGCTGTGTGGGAAAAGGTCGAGCTATTGTGAGCAGGAGAGGAAGAGGAAGAAGAGGGGAGGGGGGGAGGGAAAGGAGGAGAAAGTCTCGGAGTCAGCTGAAGAGAATGAAGAGAAATCCAAATCTTTCAATTAATCTCCTTAGCTCCCCTGTGGGCAGATGTTGGAGAGACTGCAGCAGGGCACAGGTCAGAAAAATAAATAGACAAGGGGAATAAAGAGTGAAAAAAAGAAATCAGAACTTCGTCGCCGTCCCAGAGTTGTTATATACCACTAACAGACTTCTACATAATCTTTTCTGCCCTTCCAGCCACCTTGTCTAAATCTTTTCTTCCGTTTCTTTTTTTTATATTTCTATCCACACCAACCATCTGGGTTCTGGGGGTACAAATAACTCATCACCAGTGATGCCAGTAATGCTCAGAGTCTGTCTTTATGCCCTAGAAAATTACTCATCCTTGACTACTTACAGTCTGTTGACCACTGAGACAACCTAATGTGTATCATGAGATTTGTCAAATAATTGTCTAATATGATAATTATGGCATGATAGCAACATACACTGTATAAGGGCTCTTATTTGGTAAGAGTAGGCAATATGGTTATAATATTCTTTGATGTAAGTTCCTATACTGTGTATTAAAATGCTTGTTATTTGTAATATTTGTGCAATAGCAAAGCAGATACACCTTTCTGTAGTTTTATTTTATAGAAACATAGATTTACGCTTAAGATTTAACATGATATTTACAATTAACAATTTACAATTATTGCAATGAATATTGCTTGTAATTTTGAATGTTGTAAGCAATGTATATTAATGCAATGCACAATCATTTGTAATATGAATATCCCTTTTATTTCACTCTTTCTTTTACTTTAATTTTATTGTTATTATAGTCTGTATGTATATTGTATTTTGATATGTATGTATAGGTAGTGTATTTATACTGTGTATTTATTTATTTCACTATGCAAATCAAGTCTTTTGAGTCCAATAATTTCCTTTGAGATGAAAAAAGGCTTTATCTTGTATCTTTTTTATTTTATATTGCAATATTTCTTTATTGTGATATAAAAATGTTTGTGGAAATGTTGCTGTGAAACCATTTCTAGATAAAATATCCATATTGGAATGTATATTATCTAGTGAATTTAATAACTTACTAATCAAGGTACTTCATTCACACACTGATGCAAAAATCCTATAAATCCAATATTGCCATTAACCTTTCCTGCTCATCTGCAGCGGGTTACAACCAGAGATATTAAAGGGATAGTCACTTAAGTATAATCAGTATAACACAATCTTTGGTGGTAAACAAGTTTCATGTGTGTCATATTGCCCAAGTTGTATCTATATTTGACACTCTGCTTTTCATCTCTGCCTCCTCCCACCACTTTGTAGTTGTTGTTTTTTTTTCTAGTTTATGAAAGAGAAATTTGCAATAAGGGACATTACAGCAATGTCTCGCTGCAAAATAATGGTGCAGTTTGCTTTGTGCCAAGATGGGAAGGTCATATTTTTTGAACATCGGAATGACAATAGGTGAAGACAGAGAGTGCAGCCTGAGGGATAAGTTAAACTCTTGAATTTTACAGTACATGAAGCCAATAAAAAAGAATAAGACCTTTTCTTTCCTTCTTCCTCTTTATCTCTGTATCCAAGTGATACTGAGCCGCACTCAGCCTTCCAATTAACTACATATCACAGACAAAGAAGCAGAGTCCATTTCCTCACCTAGCAGAGATCATATCAGACTTTAATCAGTGAGAGGAAACTAAAAATTGCACATGTAATGATGAATACCAGATGATTAGCCACACTGTGTGTCAAAGTGGGAAACTCCTATCCTCATTATTTTCCTATGCACAGTGTAATTTAGCAAACAGCAGTGGTCTCTCATATTTTTAGGAACCCCCTTCTTCTCAGGCAGGGGGTCTGACGGCAATCTACTATATGGTTCAATTTGTGTTTCCAAGGAATTGAGATTGTTCAGCAAGGTTTTAATCAGCACTGACACGCTTTCCACTATCTGATAAACAGGCTAACTTTATTCAGGTGGACAGTGCTGAAAGGGACATCAGATAGGGAGGGAGAGAAGACAGGAGGGAGAGGTGGGTGGGAGGCAAAAAGAATAGACAATCAACCCTAATACTCTGTGAGCATATAGACTGAGCGCATTGAGGAACTGCATAAATACCCTGTTATTTACTGTAATGGGGCTTGTGAATTATAGTAATTGAGTTATTTCAACCAATAAGCTGTGTTTTGTTTTAAAGAATCGCTCTGCACAGCGCAGTTGATATTCCCATGTGTAAATTATGTTCATCTCCCAAATAACAAGGTGAAGTGAGCTGCACAAACACTGTTGCTTTTGCTCAATCGAGCACACGGGAGCTGGCCTAATACCTCAGTCTACAGTAAGGGATTTTAGTTCTTCTTTCATAAGCAATAAAACTGTGATAGGTGTATGAAATGGCTTTTCCTAAGGCATATATCTGCTGAGAGCTCCCCATATATGGATTATCTCTTTCTGAATATGCTGGAGTAATACCTTCTTTGATAACGTGCCTCTGTGAGACAGCCTAGGTGTAACATTGGTATTGCTTCTGCTGGAAATATTCGAAGATCTATTTTCAAGCTGAACAAACTATATTCAGGGCGTGAAAAGAGTGCCTTGAGTAGAAAGATCTTATAGCTCTAAAGAGAGACAGATTAAGCCTGTATTTTTCTTCTCGTTGCAAATGGAAATGATTGATTTGGCTATTATATCTTAAAGGAAATAAAATTATATTTTTCTACCCCAGACTGTGGACAATTCTCCTGTTAAGGTTTCCATTAACATTGTCTGGTTTCAGCCAGCCTGTATGCAACATTCTCACTGGGGATCATCGTGTGGATTAGAGAAAATCTCAGCGTACATAAATCTTTTCATTAAGGCTTTCCTTTCTACGTCACAATGTAATCTTAAATCAAGTAAGTCAACCATATACGTACATCATCCCATGGGATTGTTACATTAATATTACTTATTCTCACCTGCTTTTTATGTGAAATCTCTGGGGGGTAGGATAGCCAATATATCACACAGGTCAGTTTTGTCATGTCGTATAGTTTTTTTGTTCCTTCCAAATGAAAGACTCATCTTTCATCACTGATTCCAGTCTGGCTACATCAGCACCACATCCTTGTTATGATAAGACCTTTGTAAACCCTCTGTGACTAGTAGAGGCTGCTGCAGATTTAGTGTCTTGTGATGTGAGAAAGAAGGTATTACTAAAACAAGAATAAGAGACTACAGCTATGCTTGTGGCCCCGTATGACTGTACTCAGCAATGCTAACATGCTGGTGTATAGCTGATATAACGTTAACCATGTTCACAATTTTATTTTAGCATGTTAGCAACTACAGCTGAGGCTGGTGGAAATGTCATTAGTTTTGCAAGTATTTGGTCATAAGCCAAAATATTGTACAAAACATCAAAGTTCTTACATTTCATCTGAAGGGGAACAGGAATGTCTTTACCAAATTCCATAGGCAGCGCTAATAAGAGGCTAAGGGAGGCTAGGCTTCTCCAAAATGATCATAGAAATATTATGCTGAATCTTTTTGTGAATTACTTAGCTTGCTGATTGTTATTTGGATGCAATAGCCAACAGGTTATTTTGGTGAGAGAGAGAGCGAGCAAGCAAGAGAGACAGCTGAAAGACAAAGTGGGAGAGATCGAAGCCTCTAGTTACTGATTATAACAACCAAAGCAAGCAGTGCTCCAACCGTTTCCTGAATTTGTTTTGCCTGTCTGTGTATTTCAGTACCGAGTACAGCACGCACACTGCACAGGTGGGAGGAGAGGAACAAATAGGTGGGGGGGTTTATTCAGATGAAGCAGTGCAAAGCAAGTTGTTGGTGTTGCTGTGCTGAGAATAGATGTATCAGTGCCAGGTCTGTTTCTGAAGCAATGTCTCTCCACTGTCACTTCAGTGATTTTATCAACAAGAGCAAACTAAGTTATTTCAGTAAATGCACAGAAATAACAGAATAATGCTTAAAATATAAATAATAAATAATAATAAATAATCAAACACTTCATAGCCAATAGATGCATTTAAATTGGCATAAAAATATAAAGTATAATGTGGTTAAAGCAGTAAAGTAATCTGCATTGATTTATAAATTGGTACAATTGATTCTGACAGCATCTGTTGTCCACAGCTGCTTTATACTATATGAAAAGCTTCAGGTCATTACAATCCCCTGCAGCCATCTGAAGGAAGCAGTACACATATGTTAATTAAACTGCAGCCTCTATACACTTCAAACTGGTCAGTTAGAACTCGGCATTCTGCCTGTTATGCAGGAGACATCGGATTACCCGAGCTCTTTAATCCTGTGCGTCATGAAACTTCTTTCCAACTTTGCAGATTTTCAGTGGTTCATGTTTTATTGTTGAAAAGCCTTACAATGTTAATACTGTTGCATCACATTTTGCAATATGATGTGACAATTTACAACATTAGAAAAAGCATTTCTGACTTTTAGCCTCTCCACACATGATGTCTTGGTGCTGCCAATGCCAAATTCCATGAAAATCCATCCAATAGTTGTCAAGACATTTCACTCAAAACAACAAATGTCATCTTTGTGTTTGAACCAGTGGATGTCAGGAGATCACCAACGTCATTAGGATACATCATCTGAGAGCCATGAATGTCCATCCAATAGATGTTGAAATATTTTACAGAATAAATGAAAACATTGATGTGCTGATGGCGCTAAAGGAAACGGCAGGGGTGCACCAAAGTCATTAGGAGTCATCCTTTCAAAGTCTGTACCAAATTTAATGGCACCCCCTACAATACTTGTTGAGACAAAGTATATCATTAAAAGCCAAAAATGTCAACCTCATTTTGGTTCTATGGCAAAGTCTGGATCAGCAAAGTCAGTAGGATTCATCCTTTGGGGCCCATGAATGTTTGTACAAAATGTCATGGCAATCAATTTAATAGTTGTTGCCAGGACCAAAGTGTCCGACAAACCCACATTGCCATCCCTAGAGCCACTCTGCTAACGTGGCTTGAAACCTAATGCATGGCACTTTCTCAAATTCTAGTTTCCCAAACGGCCTATCTATCAGCCAGCAGTAGCTAGTACATCTGGTCCCTCTGCTCTGTGTGTAGCCATGCCTTATTAGCACCAACAAATTTGTTCTTGACACTAATTACAGCTTCACAGTAAGCAGTGCAGTGGGCTAGACAAATGAAAGGCAGCAATCTCCCCATCACCGAGGCCTTTTTGTAAGCACGAACAGTGACAGGTGTGGGGGAAGAGGGAGGAAAACAATGGATCCTCTTCTCATTGCTGGGTTAAAGGTGGCCTCTTCAAAGGAAGGAGAAGGAGGAGTAGAGAGGATAGGAGGGTAACAGTGGCAAGGTTATCCAGAGGGGATTTCTTTTTGTCTTTTTTTAGGGTTAAGGGAAGTTAAGGGGAGGTTCCCTGAGCCTTAGTGCTCCATGCATCATTGGAGAGGTGATATGTCTCTGTCGGGATCTGTCCTCCTCCTGCTGCAGCACTCTAGGTTCCCACTTTTATTTCATGTTTTCCATCTAACAGGCTTTTATAATCCATTGCAATAGGAGCTCAGCTAGTGGACACCATCTTAGGATGTTTTCCATTTCTGTTGAGTGAGACAAGTCTGCATTTCCTGTTAAAGGTTTCAGTTCCACTCTCTATGTATCCCCATGTGAAATGAGTTCACTCAGTACATCCCGAGGAGCAGTGATGGCCTGCAACTATGCAAGTATCTAAAAGTGGAACAGTTCCCTGATGTCAAGTTACTCTCAACCCTCCAAAGATCCACAGTGGGGGCTTACGGTGGCAAAATGTTGGCATCAGTAATGGGCTCACTCATAGGACTTACTACTTTAGAGGAGTCAGGATGCAACTGATGATGAGGAAGGTGTGTAGGCGGCCCCACCAACGCTGCTGCAGATCAGAAGAGAGAGCAGCAGGCAGGAGGAGCTGCAGTATGCACACACACACACACACACACACACACACACACACACACACACACACACACATACATATGCACAAATACAGATACTAACTTGTTTTCCTACACTCAGGTATTGCTCTGTAGAGAAAAACAGTGAGAGACAAAGAGATGAGAGTGTGTATATGTGTAAGCGTGTGTGTTTGGGGAGTGTAGATCATAAAGCAGATACCAGGGATTGTGCTTGTTCCTGGTCAGGGATCATAAGCCAGGCTTCAGGAATGCCTGGAGCATACTTTAAACAGCTGGGAGGACAGTGGCCCTTTCAGTAGGGCCAACAAGCTTGGGCTGGCCTATTATTTACAGCCGAGTGTAGTTTAATGTCACACAAGGGTTGGTATGGTTTGTTTGAGCTGACTTTGTTGTATTTTAGGTGCCAAATGGGTTGGATTTGTCACATAGGCACCTAGCACCAGCCTGAGTTGCAGAAAGTTTAGTCGATCCCTGGAAAGTATTTTGAAGTCAATTTATTATACATTTTCTGTGAGCGACAACATCTGGCACATCTGAATAGTCCTGATACCGTAAATGCCAACCTTCGGGTAGTCCAAGCAGGGTTAAACAAACACTAGAAATTATTTGGAAAAGCTTTTTATCCAAGGTCCACTGGATGTACACACTGTACTTGAAACTTGGCTTGACTGACAGCGAAACTCTGAAGCACCAAATATGGCGTGGATGCAGCACGGACTCTTGGGGAGATTCCGTGGTCCTCCCACATGTACTCCCATCTGCAGTATTTTGTGGTAATGTGTGACTCCCCACTCCTCCCAACAAACACACACACATGCTTGTGTACGTGAGTGTGTGCACATGTAAGTAAGGCATCTAATCTTTCATGCCTGCTGCAGATTTCTCATATGCAAGTATTTGGTCATGTTGCTGCACTCCCTGGAATTTACAGAGAAATTGAAATGAGAGACTGAAGACGTTTGCTGAAAAGTAGCACCTATTTTTGTCAGTGTGTGTGTGTGTGTGCAGCTCATTAGTCATGAAAGAGGGAGTGGCCAGAGATATTTATACTCATTACCTCAGATAGTCATGCACGTGACCTCTTTTCTTCTCTTTTATTCTACTCTTCTCTGATTCACCCTCTTGATACTTTCTGCATTTTCCCTCCCTTCTCTGTCGTTCATTCATCTTTATATCTTGTTCACAGAGGCATTCAAGTTAGAGATGATTTACTTCCTTATTTTACTTCATTCATTAATATATGCACTGTCACTGATAAAGACACACTCCATCCACAAAAATGAAATAAATAAATGGAATATAATCTTTTGCATAAGGCATGCTCACAAGTCACAAGGATGTGTGAGTGTCGCATTAAATACATAGTCCTTTTCAAATGTGTTTCACAGTAAACAAATGACCAATGGTCAGTCAGTGTGCTATAGAAGTCCACCAGTCACTACCAGCCAGCATCCACCTGATCCGCCATCTACCCTCCACAGCTTCCCTTTGGGACCTGTGAGAGTCTTTGAAAATTTGAACTCCCGTAAATAGCCTACCTGCCGAAAGTGCTGACCCAGAACAGCCAGCTCCAAATAAAGATAAAGCCAGTCTGGGATATTTGTAACTTACAGAGGGATCAGCATTATATGTCTGTGTATCCATTAAGGCCAAAGTAATGGCACACTTGGGAGAAAAGACAGAAAGTTGCATCTGTTTCTTCTTAAATTAATAATTGAGAGAGATTGATTTACTGAGCAAGGAATGCTTCACTAATCAGTGTCATATATTCTATTTAAATGGGTCATTTATCTCTTATAATCACTGTCTGGTCCTTTAAAGGTCTGTGCAGGTTAACTCCGAGATCATTATATAGAAGAAGGAAAGGAGCAATTTAGCTAATTAAAAAAAATAGAGCTGAAGAAATGAATGTTCCAGCATATTTATGGCATTAGTGTGTCTTGCATGTGTGCATGCTTGGGTGATTATTTGTGTATTTTCACACCCACATGCAGTATATAGTCATTCGAGTGCCTAAAATGCTGCAACCCCCATTGCCCCAAAGGCATCCACATGTTCTATGTTCTCTGGCTTGCCTCATTTCACAGCCTGGCCTCACACATCATCTCAAAGACATGAGGGAAAAGAATATTGCTTGTTTATCCAGCAGCCCACAGTGAAGCCACATGCTCCAGCGCAATGCAGCATATGAGCGGTGCCACTTACTATCATCAATATCTGCCTTGTTGGTGTTAATAAACCTGAGTCTGCCACACAGAGTCATTAGGGGTTTGCCTGTCAGGAGGGATTACTCTCGATCCTCCTACAGACAGATTAAGCAACTTGTCTCTCTTCTTGTCCTGAACGGAGACGTCAGAGAAAAAACAAAAGACCTTGTCACACAGTTTTGGTTCTTCATCCAGTCAGTCAGTCACAAGTGATGAAATGTTAGTTAGATGCTCGTCTAAGACACTGCTGTTCTCTTATAGGGGTTTGAGTGAAACGAGGAGATGAATAGAGAGGGAAAGGGGGAGGAGGAGAGACAGAAGGGAAGGAGGGGTTTTTTTTTGCTACATTTATATATCACACTGAAGTCAGAGGGAGGAAGTCGGGTGAATGGCAGGTGTCCTGCATGTGGTTAGGTTTAGGCAACAAAAGCACTTTGGTTAAGGTTAGTGAAAGATTGTGGTTTTGCTTGAATGATAATAAATATGTTGTGCTTCAAGTCATTGCAGAGTTTTCTTTCTGTATCAAACCAAGACCTCTCACTCTAACTTTAAGCAAGTGCTGCCAGTGCCTAAACATAACCATAAAAAGTTTAATACTGCTGTAGTTACTTCTAGCGGTTAATGTACAGCAAGATTATATATTTTCGTGGAGAAAAAAAAGAACTATGTTGTCACTGAACATTTCACTCATTATGGACGGTATCAACAGTTTTACAATTTGCCAAATATGGTAATAAACATTTTCTCATTATGTTGAGAGAAATGTAAATCAGCCAGCATTATATTTCTGGCAAAACATATTTGCTGTTGCAATTTAGTCATATATAAATGTAATTTTTAGAAGACAGGGTTAAAGTAGACTTAGGCCTTTCTCAGTCTCTGTTCTTGTCTGTACTTGTGGACTTGTTCAACGTCATCAGTCCTGGCTGAAGTACATGCTGCACCGCCCCAAATCAAAGTCTCTATTTAGCCTAGAATGGTCTAAATGGATTGTTCTTGCTCTTCCCATTTTTCTTCGGGATTTCTTTGGGATATCCCAGTATACTGTACATTTCACATCAACTAGCAGTGATGGCGAAAGACAGCCAAACCCACAATTGTAAGATTATGTTCATATTAGAACTGTTATCCTCACTGAGAACAACCTTATCTATCTTATCTATCCTTATCTAACATTGTATTTATTATATTGAAGATAACCTGACCTTAGCAGAGCTGGTGATGTCAGCAAGAACACTGTGATCCCAGTTGAAAAGGGGTTTGCTGCATCTTCCTGTTATTGCGTGTCTGAACTCTCAACTTAGAACTCTGGGTATGCTGTATTGAGAGAGGCTTATTACTTCAACCACGGGAATTGAGGGGGTGAAGAAGAAACAGTGTGGGAGAGGAAGGAGAAGAGGGCAAATGAGGTGTTGTCTCATTGATCACGGGGCAAGAGAGTTGAATGAGAAAGTGGGGATAGTTCGAGGGGGATGCAGCAGTGGAATGCAATGTAAGATGGGTGCCAAGGTTAAAGCCACCGTTGTTCATGTGGCAACTGTTCTTAGGTCCCCAATGACATCAGAGTGTGGTGTGCTGTCCCCAAGCCTAATTTAGCCGCATGCACTGGCAGCCATGGGATCCACTGTTCCTGTTTGTCAAGCAGGAAACACTGATGCCAGCAATGACATCATCTTTCAGATGCACAGGAAAGCTTTTAAACCAAAGACATGCACACACCCACACATACATACACATACACACACATATACACCAGTACACAGGCATTCAGTATCCCTACAGGAATATCATCTTTACTTGCTACAAATGTAGTCGATGTTATTTGTGTTACAGTGGTGTCGTGTCACAGTCCAGCCACACTTTTTTTTTATTCTTCACCGGACAGAAAGGTGAGCAGAAGCAAAGTAGGAAACAAAGGAATGAGCCGTTTATCACCATAGTATATCTGAGCTTTGGTTCCGCTCTCCTAAATCCATTATTACAAACACACACACCCCCAGTTTACGCAACCCCATTTCTCCACCAACCAATCCCCATTAATTCTGATGAAAATTTCGAATGGGATTTCAGAGCAAAAAGCTGCATGCTAGGAGGGCCTGTGACTGGACTTAATGAAAAAGAATCAATATTTGACATTGATTGTGGGATTTTCTAAGAGTATGGTGTGCCTCAATGGGACATCCAAGCGGCATAAATTTTGTATTTTAACCGGAGCATGAAACCGAACAGTGAGGGGAGGTCAACACAGGAAATAAGAGGCTTCAAATGCTGCTCATTAATACTGGTTGTTAATGTGCCAGTAGCTAAGAGCTGGGTGATTTACAGCAGGTTTCTCACTGTCACTTACACACATACCCTAACACAATACACACAGATATAGTACCAGTCAAAAGTTTGGACACACCTTCCCATTTTCTTGAATGAGAAAATGTGTCTGATATTGTACTTATTTTTCTCACATAGACGATGATGATCCTGTTCCTGGTCCATACAATAAAGTCAGATTAAAAGAATATCCGATCCGATGACAAACATCCTGTAACAATGTTTGTTATAGTATAATGACTCTAGTAATTTGAGAGTTATTTTGTCATGCTATTTCTCATAAAATGTGAGTGTATTCAACCTTGTAAGCCAGGGGCACAGGTTTACACTCATTATATTGTACATTATTCAGTGTGTGTGTGTGTGTGTGTGTGTGTGTGTATGTGTCTGAGAGAGAGAGAGTTGCCTGCTGTTTCCTAAGACTTGCCCCAAGCGTATCACTCACGTTAAGCTCAGTGTTGTGGAGAGTGGTTATGTTTGTTTGCTCAGCGAAGAAACACTTTGTGAGGTGTTAGCTTGATGTGTATCACTAGCGGGGCGAGACAGAGGGGACTTATGTTCCTGTATCCTGGCTTAAATTATGAAGAGGAAGAGTTCCCCTGCTGTTACGGGGGTAACTATAATAAATTGTTTACCTGCTATTACATAGCCGAGGCAACATAGCGTGAAAAAGAATAGGATCAGTGACACCAAAAGAGACAAGGCCAATTATTTTGGCCTTGAGTTTCTTTAGCTAAGGCAGCAGATCAGCGTCACTGTATAAAGTGTTGTGCAACTGTTTTCTTACTCAGATTTGCAGAGCTGGGGTAAGCAAGTGAAAAAAATAAAAGTTCAAAAAGCAGGCCAATTACTGCAAGCCTGAAAGTTTGGGAACTCTTACTACATAATAATTTGCAGCTTTTTCACACACGCAGTCAGAACTGAGACCACAGTTATAAATTATACATACCAGAGTTCACTAAACTAAACCATTAAACTTTTCATGAGATTTCTGCCTTTCAAAAGAATGACTAATTTTGGATTTGCAGTGCTCTCACCTCCTTTAAATAATAATATGGCAAATATATTTATCTAATATTTTATTTAAATATCTAGGCTGTTTGTTATCCAGAAACAAACTAAACACATCATTGGTTTATACAGCCGACTTCTCTCATCTAGTAATAACTTATATGGCTGTTAGAGATGGACTGTTTTCAAAGATGCTTACAGACTTAAAAGGGAAGATTAGGTCACTGGATAAAGTCTCTATTTTGCAATCTTTTTGCATGCCAAAGAAGAATTCTCCTATCTCCCTCTTAATCAAGATATAATTTACACTCAATTCTACATTAGCATGTTTTATGGTGTTTTCTCTGTGTAGTGCATAGGAATTACTAGGCTTTTAACAATGTAATAGCCCCCTACATGGTGGCACTGTTTATTAGTCTATGTAATAAGAATGATTAATAGACACTTAAAACCCTGGCAGAGCCTTGTTAACATCAACAAAATATATTGTCGTCTGACAGTGATAAAAGGTTTGTGCTTGCTTATCATGGCATCACAGGCCTTTAAACTTGAGGGAACAAAAAACATGTGGGCAAATTGGAGTATTGTATGACGTCAGCTTTTGATCAACAAAATGTCTAAACTAAAAGCAGAGATACAGATGTGAAAGAATTGTTGATTCACAGAATTTAGAATTTTTAAAGAATTTTTACAGCATCGTGTCAACGAAGAAGATCACCTCTGCAAACCTGATGATCTAAAAGTAGAAGACACCTTGGCCTGACGTATTTTGGGGCAGTGCCAGGGTCATGCTGAATCCTGATTGCATTAGGTTCTCAGGAGCTGACTGGCAACATTAGAAGTTGCTTTAGAAGAGCTTGTGTGCTTCTGATTTTCTCAGCATTGGCTACAGGCAGCATTGTATCTTTTTGTCTCCTTCTATCCCTTATAGTGTGTGTTATTGACAGAACTGTATAATGAATGTGATGTTTGATTTTGAAGTTATTATCTTTGTTAACACAGCTGATCCTCTTCACAAGACACAAGCACTGGAGTTCTTTCAGTAATAGGATTACACATCCAAGAATGTCAGTGTAAAGGTTTAATTGTTTGTTTTCACTCTTCACTGGCTTTTAGTATGAGCACAATACACCACCTATTCAACTAATCTGCCATCCCAGATGCATGAGTCCTCATTATTATTTACTTTCTATTCTGTTTATGTACTATGTGGAGTTATTTCCACAAATCCTGTATTCTGATCCTCCTAAGTAAGAACTGTTTGTAGTGTCTTGTAAGTTGTATTTTATGTAAAGTAGTATTGCAGTAACAAGGTAATTCATAACTGTAGTAGGCCTGCAAGTAACAATAATTTTGACTACATTATTTTTCTGATTGATTGATTTATTATTAAGTCTACAAATGTTAGCCATTTTTTCATGAAAAATGATTCAAACAAATAATCAATCAATTAACAATCAATTATTCGACCTATCGTCAAAAGTGTGGGGTCAATACAAAGTGTTGCTACAGCTACTGTTCCTTTCTCACATTTTTCTGTCTATTCTGTTAATTCATTTGTTTCAGAATGTCAGCACGCATGTATACATTATCGCTCCGTACTGCTCGGTTTATAGATATTATAGAGTGGTGTGGCATTGCAGCTAATCATTATTGTTCATGAGACACAAGAAGTACTATGAATACTAATATTGCCAGTATTTCTCTCCACAGGGAGTTCTAAGGTCATGGTCAGCCACAGAGCTGATCGTAATTTGGTGTCGTGCACACTCAGCAGGACAGACGATTGCCAACATGTGGGCTTAAAATGGCTCTTCTGCTTAAAGGGCAGCATGTATTATCACTAAAACACTTCATGCCGCCACATATGAACTTCTCATATGTCCTGATCCATGTATCTGCAAATGAATCAGCCCCTGGGGGCATGATGACTAGATTATTATCAGCAAATGTTCAGCTGTGATTTGTGTCTCTTGCTGCGTCTGCTCATGTACGTTCAACCCCCCAATTTTCTTATCTCCCACCGTCAGCCCACACACTAGGGTGTAATAACTGTGCAACAGTGCACTTAACCCATGTTGTGTGAGGAAAACATCTCGAATGTTGTTGTTCAGTGTGTTGGTGCAACAGCAGAGACTCTCCTTTCGTTCCTCCTTGCCCTCCTGCAGGGACCTTCAGTTTTGGTTGTTGAATCTGCAGGGGCACTCATACCATTCAATCTGAGGATGATTCAGGATAATTGTAATAGGATTTGAAGTCTATCTTTAGTAAGGATAAGAGTGTGTAAGCAGTTACTCACTCTTTCCTTCACATAAGGGGTAATAAGCAAATAATCTGATAGCAAACCTAGCTTTTCATTTTCAGCTCTCCCCCCACCTGCATGGAAATACTCTTGGTGTTTGTGGAAATGTTATGGGAGCTTATCGTCTTATAGACACAGATTTGTTAATCCTATACCTGCTCCGACACAGCTGCGCTGATTACCTGATTTGACTGGGCCATAAGCCGGATGGCCTCAGTGGCTCACATCAAACTTGAACATTTGCCAATACAAAACGGACACAAAGATAAAAAGAAAAAAGGGAAAAGAAAGGAATTTAAAAAAAAAAAACCCATTTAAGTGAAGCATTTAGGCGGAAATGTAAAAGATATTCCTCCTCTGAAGACATTTATTTATTAACATATTAAACATGAATTTCAGCATGTAACCTTTACAATAAAATCTAAAATTCAGACATACAACTGCTATACTGTCATCCTCTCCCTTGCTACTGTGGTTGTAGTAATCATTGCATGCAGGCATCTGTGTGCATGTGCGTGTGTGTACGCCTGCGTTGCAAGTGTGTCCTCATTTGGATTAATTAAAGGAAATCTCCCGTGAAGAGTGGGGGCGTCCCAATCTGGCCTTCTCAAGGACAGGCAACCTATCAATACCCCAACCTCCACCCCAACCTACACACAATACTGCCACCCACTCAGATCTACACACACACACACACACATACACGGGCGTACCTCGTTCTAACGCCATGGAAACAGTCTCCTAGTGCCGCTCCCAAGCCTGATGATCATCACTCTCATTTGCTGTGGAACAAAGGCTGTGAAATTCTGTCCATTATTACAGCTCCCTTATCAGCGCTCCCTGCTTGCCTCTGCCATGAAGCAGCACTCAGCTCAATTGCTCAGTCATTCTTACCACTTTTTTTTTTTTTTTTTTTCAAAGTCACTTTCCATTGTGGTATGTTGGCTGTTCTTTTGTTGCCGACAACCACGGAGTATTATCCAGCATGAGTCATTACTAAAGTAAACATCATGGCACATTGCGAGAGAGAGAGCAGCATGTGTTGTTGTAAGTAAGGGGTTGCCCCGGCGAAGATAATTGCTGAAATCACTCAGCTGATCTGTGGCTTTACTAAAACCTTTAGATGCAGTGTGTACATGTATAAGTGTTTTATCAACTTTCAGTGGCAAAATAGGACATCTAAAGCCATGATGGGCACAGAATCTCTTACAGTTTTCCTGTGATGATGGCCACCTTTCAGATCAAGTTCACAAGTTTCTATGGTTACGGAGGCAAGCGTCAATATGTTGTTGACACCATGGTCGCTAAGCTTCTCTCTTTTCCCGGGAGCAGACGGCAATGTCAAGGTGTTGTTTGGTAATTGGGATGAAGAGGACAAAACGGATATTGGTATAAAACAGGACTAAGGTGGCAAGCTGGTGCAGAGTCAGAGACATGCATAGTCATGTGGAGGCTCTAGCATGACAATATAGTTTCCTCATAAGATAGAAAATGCATTTTCAAAAGAGGTCATATTTCTTAATTTATCATTATTTGGTTTGCTATCTGTTTGTTGGTCTTGCTGTATGATGTTTGACTATTCATTTACTTATTCACTTAGTTGGCTGCTGTTGTGCCTGTCTTGTTTCTCCTCCCGTGTCGGTCTCAGTCATAAAAAATAATAATAATGCAAACATCATCCAGGTGAATCTCAGTAGAGAGGAAACCATGCTGTCAATTGGGTGTGTTTCGCATGCAGAGTTTGGTTCATATTCCTCCTACTCACCTCACTTCCCCAGAGAGACAGAAATATATATTTTAAAAAGTCAGGGAAGGCGGAAAGTATATGTGAGTGTGCATGTGTGTGAATTCCTCTTTTCTATGGTACAGTAAGTAAGTAAGTATGAGTGAGTATGAGTGAAGTGTAAAGACAGACAGTGATGGAGGCACAGGTCTGTCCTTGAAAGTGAAGGTGAATAACAATAAATCAGCCAAACCACGATTGAGAGTTTTGCACAGCCAGCACATAATTTGAAAGAGACTTTGTGAGAGGGACAATTGAGATTGACACAATGTGCACATCCAAAGCCAATAGTCAAACAGCCACACACTGCAACAGTCCACATTTTGGAGCAATGGTGTTGGAGTGGGTAGTGGATGCGGGTGTCGTAGGGAATATAAATGAAGGGGAGTGCCACCCAGGGCTCAAGGTTGTGCTTTATTCTTAATGCTTCATACTTGATTAGGATTAGCTGACTCTTCGGTGACCACTTGTGTTCCTGCAGTCCCAACTGAGAGATGGAGAAGGAGAAAGAAAGAGAAAGAGTGTTTTTCATGCTCTGCGTGAAGGATAGATGGAATAACCAAAGGATTATCACAACTCCTATGCACATAAAAACTCAGTAGCCACTTTTCTCCCCACCTCTAAACGACCTCCTTGGGAAAACAAGTCATAAAAAGGCATTCTCACTAGTTGAATTCAGCTGTAATTTAAAGAGGAGCTCCCTCTTGTGGGCACAGCTCTCACTAAATTACAGTCCAACAGCACCACACTACTGGCCTCTCTAATGTCTCTGAGGTCATTCACACTGTTTTCTTCAGTGTGTGTCACATAGACTGCATATAAAGATAGATGACAAGACAGCTCTCCAAAAGTAAAGCCAAAATATCTCAATCGCCCCCTGGTGGCTGGTTTCAGTATATCTCCTAAAACAGGGGTGTGGTGTCATGTTTGACAGCCACCCTCAAACTTCCGTCAGACGAGCCAAGTGACCGCAGCAGTTTCTGATGGAAGATACTAATGTATGTTTTCATTTGTGATTCACTACTAGCTGTAGATGCTAGTTACAGGCTGGTTTTGGCTGGTTTACCTCTCAATGGTGGCTTTTCTTGGCTATCAGTCAAGTTGAGGGGGCGGGTCTACCAACTCTACTGCGCAGACTCTGGTTGTAAATGATGTCACACAAGCAAGATGGCAGCGCCCGCAAACAAGATATTTTGGCTTCACTTTTGAATAGCAGCAGGAAGTGGAGACACGTTGTCCATCTTTATATACACTCTATGGTGTGACGTCCTAAAATGTTCCTCCTCGTAGCACTGTAAGCCACTTTAAACAAAAGTTTCCCCTAAATGGCATATGTTATCTCATATTGTTGGAATTCATTATGGCATTCACTGGGGCTGACTGTTCCGACTGTTCTGACTGTTGCTTTGAATTCCAATGCACTTAGTAACCTCTCTTCACCCTGAAATCTGTCTCCATCATCCCACAGCTCAAAGGGCTTCTGCGGATCGCTCGGCTGAATGGTAAAGACTCTGCATCACAGGAAAAAAAAAACAGTGTTTAAGACACAAAGCTGCTTTCTGCTCAACTTGCGCTAGTAGTGCTGGGAGACATCTCCATGGTTACACAGTTTGACTCAGACAGCAAGGTGAGGCGTAGTTATTGAGGATAACAGATAGAGGTACGACAGGAGAGGGGAGAGAGGAGAGAGGTTGGAATTCTCTTCTTTAATGTGAGGGTGTAGTGCCGAGAACTGTAAGAGCCTGCTGAGTGCAGCTGAATGTGACAGTGTGTGTTTTGGAAAGAGAGAAAAAAAAGAGGAAAAGCAAGAGGCGAGGGAGGGCATTTTACAAGCATTTGTACTGTATGTTTGTATGTGAGCGTGTGTGGGGGAGGTGTAGGTAAGAGAGAGGTTTCTCCTGTGAGGTTTTCCTGGTCTTATCTGTGAAAGACAAGCACACAGGAGAGGTGACAGGAGAGTAATTCTTATTCTAAGTAAATTTCTGGAAAGCACCACACACACACATATATACCTCTTCACCACCACTACCCCACCTTCCTATCTTCCCTCAGCCTCCGAGCTCAGATGGATGATGATATTAGGAGACTGAGGGGTAGAGAGGAGCAGGGAGCTTGTAAGAGATCCTTCCCTTGTTGTTATCTGCACATGTACAGGCGCGCTCTGGAGCAGCTAAGAGCCTGGCGAGTTATTTGCAGCACTCAGCTCATCGTGAATATTAACTGTTACACGGTCCGAGCTACGTGTTTGTTTCTCCTTCCGTCCACTGGTCTGTGGCTTTAGGAAGTGTTGATTATGGTGTCCTGGCCGAGTGATTAACACAGTGATCGCTACTCAGGCGCAGGGGCTAGCACACTTAGCGGTAATTACACTTAGCCCTGTTGACTGCTCACTCAGGGTGTCTCTCTCTCGCTCTCGGTCACACATGAAGACACATACCCCTGCGGGAACACAGAGCTGCTCAGCTGAAAATTACTCAAAACATAAGAAGGTTATCTATTGTAATTATGTTGTTTTCACTTGATAATATGGCCTCCTTTTTAAAAGATTCCTCTTTAGCACATGCAGTTCTTTAGTGTAAGAAGCATGTGTATAGATTTGCAAATACACAGTATATGCATATATTGTAAAAGACCTTGTGCATTTACATGTTGTAGGGGGTACTGGCTGTATCTCTGGTCGGCCTGCTGCTCTTTTCTCTCAGGGGGGGGGATGTCGGAGGCATATAGGTTAATAATGTTGTCACGCCATAAGGGCCGAAGGCTTGTTCTCCTCAGAAATACACACACGTGTACACATAAAGGAACGCATGCACACACAAGCGCATGCACAGAAACATATGCACATGCACACATACTTTTTTCATGTCATCACTCCAGGCGGAGAAAGGACATGGAGGAAGAACATTGTTAAAATTGGTTTCTAATGTAAATATGTATATCTAGATCTTTCAAATCCCTATTCAGAAAGATTTTTTATTATGCTAAGACATTTCCAAAGAAAGTACATTGAAACAGAAGACAATGCTTTGCAGGCAACAAACTATAGCTTATGGCAGGTTCTTATTTATTTTACTGCAAGAGAAATGAATTTTATTGGATTTTCTCCCATTGGGAGTATATCTTTTGTTTATTACTGCAGGTTTTAATCTTGTTATAAATTAGTTTTATTTCATAAATGATTTTTGCTCCCATATCTTTGTAATTTTGACTGTAAAAGGAAATACAGCTCTTATGTTTTTCCCATAGAGTTAGCGCAGCCTGCTCTCTCTCTCTCTCTCTCTCTCTCTCTCTCTCTCTCTCTCTCTCTGTTTTTCCCTGACATTTGTGGTGTGAAAGTCACAAGCACTGATTGGTTGCAAGGCAGCTAAGAGGGCAATAATGATGGACAGATTACAGGGAAAGGACAGTGAGATCCAGATAAAGATTGGCGCGATTAGAGTTAGTTTGGGCTGCCAAAAGTGAAAAGAACTGAACGAGAAGAATCTCACTAAGACTAATGAAGTCATTGTCCTAAAATTTAGTGTGCTTTTGTATTAAATGCTTTGTGACGCAGTGTGTATGACTTTCATCACTGCCCTTCCTATGAGGCTGGGTCCCTGTGGGAACCACTTTTACATCCAACACTTAATTCAGAAAACTGCTGAGTTGTCCACGGAAATAGCATCAACACGCTGTGGGATATCTTTTTTTAATGGAGTTATGAAGTATTGTTCAGCCGCAATCAGATCTGTCCTGAAGACTATAGTTACTGGGTGTAGAAATCTGATCACAGACACAGAGGGCTATGTTACAGGATATACAGGAGGATGGACCAAGCATTAGGTATCTATTTCAGTCAGTGGATGGCTCAAGGATCCTATCAGAGCTTTAAATAAATTCATCAATACATTTGATTGAAAAGAGGAGTTGGCTGATTTTCTCTCAAGGTTGAGTCCAGGAATGGCCGAGCTGCTGTGGCTCCTGGTATGAAGTTTAGCATTTGAAGCATTGCCATTGTGTGTATGATTGTGAATTTGTTGTGTGGCAGCACACTCATAAATGGCCTAAAAAAAGCTACACTGGTCAGCATTACTGGATGTCATATAGATTTTTTTTTTATCCAATCAGTAGCATTCAACAGGATATTTTCTATATTTTTTAGAATTATTCATAATTTTTGTTAAAAAAAATATGACATAGACCCACTGTATTTTTTCTATAAAACTAATAAAGGAGTAAGAGAAATACTCTGCATATTTCTGTTAGGGTTGTATCTTTTGTTTTTAGTCTTACCAAAATTAAAAAACACAAGAGGAAAATTAGCAGGAATGGATAAACAGTGTGTTTATCTGCTCTAACGTATCTAAGCTGCAAAACTTTACTGCAACTAGTAGTAACCGAGCATTACTTTCAAAGCCAAGGAACGTTAGCTACAACTACATTACTTTTGGGACAGCAGGTTACATTAGAAAAACTATCTTTCAGGACTAGGACATCTATTGTGTGGGAACCAAGATGCTACTACAGCAGAGTGTAGGTGTTAGCAGCTCTCCACTCCAGCAGCCGACTTGTTCTGTTTGCCGAACACCTCGGTTTAGTCCTCATTATCAAAGCCTTTTCTCTTGTTAAAGTGAAACATACAGTTTGAAAATATGAGCAGTAAAGCATAAATCTAATGTCTGTGTTGCTTCTCAAAAAATTCATCCAAACAGGGTTATGTTTCAACAAATAACATATTAATTACATGTTTATTTGAAATACCGCACTATAGGGCTAAGTGGCTCTACAGTGCAGGGTCTCACATGCAAATGATGCACATGCAGATTTGTATAATCTATTCTATCATCACTGGAAGAGGACAGTGAAAGAAGAGGTAGAAAATGGTTGACAATCATTGCCTCTGATTTTTCTGAACTTTCAACTTCCCATTTGTATTTGGTTGTCTACAGAGTTAAGGCCCAAACGCACTGAAAGCGCCTGACACACGTTTCGCCCAAGCGGGCTGAGAGCACAAGCAAGACATAGAGAGAGTGCGGCAGTGGTCGAGCGAGGAGAAGGAGCTGTGGTAGAGTGAATGAGAGATATAAAACTTTGTTTTCTGATTATTTCATGGCGGTTACATTCTAAAGCACAAATAAATAACCATCAAACACTCAACAGATGATTTACTGTGGAAACAGATGCTCTTAGTTTTGTTTTCTTCCTCTGCCTTTTCTCCTTTTCATTCATTCATTACATCCAATTCATGCAGCAGTAAATACACAGAACAACAGAACAAATCTGTGTTGGTTTTGTGTTGTTGGCATTTCAAATCTGATGCCTGGAGTGCGCAATAGGAGCATCAAATGAGGCGCATCAAATGAGGCACGTCAATTATCGCTTTCAGTGTGTTATGGCCTTTAGGCAGAAGTTTGAAGAAATGAGACTGTTAGTCTTAGGTAGCAGGCTGCACTATACTGAAAAACAACAAACATCTGATTTGCTGTCTCCTCCATACCACCACAATGTGAATGTAGCATCAAATAAAGTCAGACTCTTCTCTTCTCTATGCTGTTTGCCAATTCTCAGGACTCATAGGGATTCCTACACTGGCACATTTCCCTTGCAATGTTATTGTTAAAATTAATTAGCATGTGTATTAATGGGATTCCAGTAATGTGTCATTTAAATAAACACCAAAGGAGGAATTGTCGGTACAATGTGTCATCTAATGCGTCATTTTATGTGTGATAGTTCAATCTACTAATCATGGACGTGTCACTCAACCCAAACTCCTGTGAGCTGTAATGGAGCGCCACATGCTGACACACGGCTGTGTTGCTTGTTGTGTGCAGGCGTGTTTGTGCAACTGGCCCGACGGATGAAGGCACTCTATAAATATTTTATACTAGCCCACTTTCCTCCCTGGTTCTACAAAAAGGGCTTTGAGGAGAAGGGTATGAACAATGTGTTTACAAGAATGGAAAGAAAAGGGGACACAATGAAGTTCGGTGAAGAGATCAAAATAAACACTACAGTAACCAGGCAGGGAATACACTCTAGCAGCAGGAGATGTTTGTCAATAATGCAGAAGGGTCATTTAAATTTCTGTTTTACTTATTTATTTATTGGTTGTTCCTCTTTTTTCTGTCTTGTAATATTATGGCTGAAAACAATCTCCATATAGCAAAAAGTGCAGGTGGTCTGCAAGATTATGAGAAGTGGTTACTGATTAAGGTTCCTCCCATATGCTGTCAACCCACTACAACTAGTTTTTGTGCACCTAAGTGTATGGTATGGCCTGAATCCCCAGGACCCCCACTGTTGCATGCCTCCAGCAATGATAATATAAGAGTCAATTCACAAGTGAGAGAGAGAGTTCAGCATCTTTTATGGATGTCACACCGAAGACCTTATGCTTTAAAGAAAAACACTACAAGAAAAATCATTTATATGCAGAGTTTGTCTCTCATACTGATTTTAAGGCACCTCACTGAGATTGACCGTGAAATTGTGACTTCAATCATATCATGCCAATACTCTTGACAAAGGTTGCCAAACACAGAGGGACGCATAATATAGTCTAGCTGACTGATGACAAATTAAATTGTAAGGGACACAGTATGGTGATGCTGTGTTATGCCAAGACAAATCGGTTATATCCACTGTAATTATTGACTACACTGTGAGCTGTCAAAGATTTATGTACAGCTCAATAGTTTTTCTTGGAATAATAAACCGTCGTTAATATGTTCTAAACTCCCACTGTAGTTGCCAAACATAGTTAGCCAGATGGACACCGGAGTAGTTTCTTTTATCTGATTTTGCTGCAAAGTTGTAAAACACAAAAAAGGCTTGGGACATATTTCAATTGCATATATTGTCCCAGTTTCAAGAATTCTGTTGGATCAGTTTTACATCATTTATTTTTCTCCAGTGCTTTGTGAACTCAATTATCTTGTCCGCAGACTACGGCTTTAGAATTGAGGCCCAAATCGTAATGACTGTGGCATTCCTCCAAACCTCTCTGAACCTTGGAGCTGTGGGAAAACACAGTGGACGGCCACCAAATATCACAATCCTTCTCTGCTTTTCTCTGTCTCCCTCTCTCGCTCTGTGAAGTCTTTGGAAACTGGCCACAGAAAAGGCACTCAACCAGCAGAATCTTGAGAGAGTGGGAGGGAAGATGTCTCTCCTCCTTTGTTGATTAATGTTGAGTCTCTCTAAGGGCGCTTGTATTAGAGTCAAACCCTAACTATCCATGGCTTATAAATCTCTCTTAAAGTATCTGTGCCAGTTTCCTATATAATGCCATATTTGCTCTGTGCCTTCATTAATTGCTGGTAATGGCTCACTAACAGAATTTGTGCACATTTAGGAGTCAAACTTTGTCATTTGGGTAGTCCTAAACCTACTTCAAGCATATAAAGCCATTTGTCTGAATAATAAAAGGAAATTGCCCATATGTAAGCTTAGTACAATAATTAAACCATTAAAATTGTGTACAAAAACAAAGTGTCAAAGCATGCACAAGTGCATTCTTTGACAGGGTCATCACACTGGAAGAGATACAGTCTCAGAAGATAAAATACCACAGAAGTCCTGGGATCAATCCACATTACCATAGCCATAATCGGCTGGATTGATTCTGCAGCAAAAAAATTATCATATCTGAGGAATGACACAATTTGTCCAGCACAAATTGATGACACAAGTGAGGAAGAGGGGGTGGAGGGTGGTCAGTCAGGATCTCAGAGGTGGATCATGGTCCATAAGAGCTCTGAGCAGGGAGATCAATACAAGCTCAGTGGGCCTGGTTCAGTGGCCATAATTTGATGTGTACACAATCGATAGCCTCCCCCTAGCTGGCAGATGGGCCACTGGTGTGGCGCTGGTTATTTCTCTTCCTCGCAGCAGCTGTCCTCCCTCAAACGAAGGAATGGTGGTGGGGATGTCGTGAGGGGGAGGATGTGGGCATAAGAGGTGATGCAAAAAGTGGGGTGTAAGTGTTAGTGACCACAGGGCTGTCACTGATAAGAGTGGAGTTAGTGTCCCTATTAACTGCCTTTTGTGGGAAGAGAACCAAAAGAAGATGGGATAAGGTGATTCTCGCAATTTCAAGAGTAGTTGTTGAGATGACAGGCAGCTTAAGATGGAAATCAAGAGAGGCTCAGAGGAGAGGCTCAAGAGAGCTCTCAAGTCAGTGGCTGCTACGTGTTTTCTCCTCTGGATCAACTTCACACTTCCTGCTCAGGTCTCCCAGAGGATCAAATACTATCATGGAGAAGCGGTGGAATGAAATTGCGAGAGTGGGTGTTGGTGGCTGAAGCACATTCACTCTCCAGATATCCACCTAAATTGCTGCTTACACTTTCACTATTTGGACTATTTTTTTTAAGCTGTCCCAAAAAGAATTGAGCCAGCTGTGTTTTTGCTTTTGTGAGGACATTCATCAAGTGATTTATTTATTTTTTTTCATGATGTGTTTTATAATGTGCTCAGGAGTTAAGAGCAAAAGCATCAAGGGAAATCCTCAGAGTATTGTATGAAAAATAAAAGTCAGATGACATTTACTAATTCTCTCCCGCCATCTGTCTTTCATCTCATTGTAAATCTCAAAATGAAGCAGGTTCACTGGTGGTCACAGCACAGTCATGCTAAGCAATCATTGCAATAGAGTTGGTGGAGGGAGAGTCAAGGAGCCAGAATAGCCACAGACAATTAAGCATGGTACACATCACCTGATCATCGGAAGACATTACCATCCCGTCTAAGCCAATAATGTCTCATGAACTGCCTGGCCATGACCTGACCATGACATCCTGGGGTCAAAACCTTCACAGGAACAGGGGCAGAGAAAGATTAATATAGAAAGAGGCAGAGAAAAATGTAAGAGAAAGGGATTGAATATAGTAAAACTTGGAGCATTGATCATTTGACATTTAATTTTGCTCTTTATCCTTAAAATTAGCTAGCCTATTTCTGTTGTAAGTGACACAGATTTCTTTAAAATTGCTTTGCATTTTAGCTATCAAAGACAAATATTCCAGTGAAATCACAGCAAAACACCGCTCTCTAGCTTCTTGTCTCTGACAGTAGATAGGTATGTAGCTTAGTCGGCAGGTAGCATTGATTAGTTTAGTAAAATAATCAGGGTACTAGTGACATTTTAATCCCATGTTGTCTAACTCTTGAACTCCTTTTCAAAGAACACATCCACAGATTTAAACGTGTCCGGTGGAGTAAGACATCTTGTCTCATTTCCTGTCTCCGTTAGCTTTCCGTCACCAGGTCACTTCTAGGTCAAGTGGCATGGCTGCACTTATTTCCGTTTTTTAATCCACCACTCCCGGCATTTGATGCTATACTTAATGCCACCGCACATGCAAATCAGGGGCAAAGAAGACTGAGTCCAAGTAATTGATCTTCTTAACTACTCCCACTCAATTACAGTAGGTTAATGCAAGCCCCCTCAGGATTGCTCATTCGCACACTCAAATGCCATTTGCTGGTGTCCATGAGCAAGGGAAGCATGGGGTGTGTAGGAAGGTGAGATTGGGTATGGGTCAGTGAAAACATTAATCACTCTCTCTCTTTCTGTGTGTGTGTGTGTGTGTGTGAGTGTGTGTTTGCGTGCATTCCCGCAAGTCCATTCATTCAGCTGTTCATAGTGTGACTTTAAAGGGCTCTCTTGCTGCAACGTGTGGAACAGTTGAAGATTAACTGTCTCCTCTGATACGGTTAATGTGAATCTAAATACAGAATAGTTGACCTCTAAAGAATGAGTTACCTTTTGCTTGTATTACCACAAATCATATTTACTCTTATACTATATCTGAAAAATCATCTGCCTAAGCCATACAATTTACCGCCAGTAAGCCTATAAACTAAGAAAAATCATTATCTCATGGTCTAATCTACTCTTCTACCTTTGAAGCTGACTTGGTGCCAAGATGTTCAGCAACAGGAACACAAGCAAAGATCCTCTGATAGAGTGTCTTGGCACCAGGGGGTGAGCTTCAAATGAGCTTGCCAAAAAGTTCATGAGTATGGAAGCAATGTGCGTCCTTACTGTGACTCCACAGTCTTTCAGCTTGGTGCTGGGCCAGGCCCAGGTTGCCTCACTTAGCTGCTAATAGATTTAACCTAATCAGCACCAGCATTCATTTAGTGATAACACTTCCTCTGCTCAGCCATGACACTTATTTGACTCTATTTCGCTCTCTGTCTCTATTCATTTTTCAGTCTTTCTCATTTATCAGAGGGGATTTTCTTCCTTTGAAAACATTTTTTTATATATCATAATTGTGTGTCACTTAAGAGTTGAAAATGTTGCAATGTCACTAGCCTTTAGCCAATGTTTTCCAGTATGCCAATGCGTGCCAAAGGCTAATGGACGGGCTACGGTAATGACTGACCTCTGAACAATTCTGCAAAATCCTTGAGCTCCATTCATGCATGGTATTTGCTCAATTAGGGAAGTCTTAAAAGCAATACAGTGAGTATCTCCAGGCAGCAATGCGTAAATTCATGTAAGATAATCAGTGTGTTCTGCAACTTAATGTGGTTTGTGATTAGTATTCAGGGTGCCTTGTTTTCCTATCTTGACTGAGACGCTTCAATCTTTGTTTATTAGATTTTAATGGGTTTTATATTGCTCGGGTCATAGAGGACTCCTCACAAAAGAATCCTTATTTTTCCATGCACTGGATTTCGGTTGATAGGTTATACTGCAGTACCATAGAGAGTGTAGGAAAGAGACTTTTCACCTGTGGGTTAAGACACTGTTGAGCTGTGGAAAAAGGACCTGGAATAATCCCAGCAGCATTATAAGGAGTTTTATCTTTGGTTCTGGTGCAAGGCAGAAGCAGAGATAAAATATGGAGTGGCACTGCAGAAGAACAGTGAAGGGATGATGAAAGAGCCAGACTCAACTCATCTCATATTTAAACTTACTGTGACATTCAAGAATACTCTTCCACACGCCATACATTGCGCACACGCTTTCATTTAATAAATATCAAACCTCAGCTGGAACATCTAAAGCCAGATTTAATATATAGAGGTCAATAACGCCTGGTCAAGGTAAAGAGCTGCAGTTGGAACACAGCCTCATGGTGTGCTGACCTCCTAGGATAATGCAGGATGTTCTTTACCCATCCCCTTAATAAGCAGAAGGCATCGGAAATGACATAAGCACACTATATTTTGTGCATTTTAAAAACCCAGTCACCTTTCTTTGATTATTGAAAGCAATAAATTATATTTTAAGAATGAGTGAGTTTTAAACTGTTGCCAACAGGTGGAGCTGAAATCCTTTTACCCTTTTATCTATTGTAGATGGGATCACACACACACACACACACACACACACACACACACACACATACAATTTCCAAAATAGGATTCTGGCCTAGTTATTTCCCCTGATTTTAATGTCTTCCTTATTTAATAACTCTCCTGCAATGCTGCATTCATTCAAAGACTTAAGTACTTGTTTGGTACCTTCTTTTGTCATTTTACTTTACAATTCATCAGTCTGTCTGAATGTACAACGCTGAGGCATATTCTATATTCTATATGCATAATGTGTTTTCATTCAGGAACACACCTCACAGTTCCTTTTAAGCTAAGACACTAATTCATTGTATTCATATCATTTATACTTCACACCTTTCAGCATTTATTTGTGCATCTCCTCCTGTCCCTAATGCAAACCACACACCTCCACACTGTTATTCAAGATGTATCCCATATCTGTCACAAACAACTGAGCCATAACATGCTGATTAAGAGAGACAAAGTATCTTGAGTTATGGTGTGTTATATTTTGACACTGAATATCGAGTCTCTTTTTCAGTTTATTAGGGTTAGAGCTATAAAAGTCATTTTTCATATGAACATGGATTTGTTATTGTATCCCTCTAATATTGTTTTCCTCTGTGCTTCTCTTCTCTAGATTCTGGCCATCATATCAATCCTGTTCATCGTCCTCTCCACCATCGCTCTGTCTCTCAACACCTTACCAGAGCTTCAGGTCATAGACGAATTCGGCCAGGCCAATGACAATCCCCAACTGGCCCACGTGGAGGCTGTGTGCATTGCCTGGTTCACCATGGAGTACCTCCTTCGCTTCCTCTCCTCTCCTAACAAGTGGAAGTTCTTCAAAGGCCCACTGAATGTCATTGACTTGCTGGCCATCCTGCCCTACTATGTCACCATCTTCCTAACTGAGTCCAACAAGAGCGTGCTGCAGTTCCAAAATGTGCGCCGTGTGGTGCAGATATTCAGGATCATGAGAATATTGAGGATCCTGAAGTTGGCCAGGCACTCAACAGGGCTCCAGTCTCTAGGATTTACTTTGAGAAGGAGCTACAATGAATTGGGGCTGCTTATTTTATTTCTTGCCATGGGCATCATGATATTTTCCAGCTTGGTCTTCTTTGCTGAGAAAGATGAAGATGCCACAAAATTCACCAGTATCCCTGCCTCATTCTGGTGGGCCACCATTACGATGACTACAGTGGGCTATGGTGACATTTACCCACAGACTTTACTTGGAAAGATTGTGGGTGGGCTCTGCTGCATTGCAGGAGTGCTGGTAATTGCCCTACCCATCCCCATTATTGTTAACAACTTCTCTGAGTTCTATAAAGAGCAAAAGAGGCAGGAGAAGGCCATCAAGAGGAGGGAGGCACTTGAGAGAGCCAAGAGGAATGGCAGTATTGTGTCAATGAACCTAAAAGATGCCTTTGCCCGCAGTATGGAACTGATGGATGTGGTAGTGGAGAAAGGAGAGGACAAAACTTCCCTGGACAACCACCTGTCGCCTAGCCGCTGGGGTGGCTCAACCAGGCATGCCACCTCTGAAACCAACCTAAAGTCGCCAGACAAAAGAAACCCAGATACTCTGCCACAAGGCTCCCCTAATCGTATATCTACCACCACCACTGGAGGTACCCAGTGGGTAAACAGGACCCCACAGCACCTTAATGTTCAGAAACTGGAGGAGATGTACAACCAGATGACCAAGTCACAGTCCTTCACCAATCTCAACACTACAAGTTCCATGAGCACTCTGAGCACAACTGTGACCGCCCCGGTCTCACCTAAGAAATCTTACAGCCCTGAATACACATTAAAAGAAGAGGTGGAGTTGGAGATGAGGGAGGTCCAACCCTCCTCTGCAGATGACTTTGCCAGCTGCTCAACGGACTATACAAAGCAGGGCCCCAACTCAGGTGAGGAAGAAGCTGGGCCAGATCAGATCAGACACCCCAAAGCCCCACCACCTCTTGATCTTAGCCAACTGAGGGCAATTGATGACCAGAGCTCTCCTGACACCATGCTCAAAGATGGCCTCTATGAATCCGTCAACCCACGTGATGGATCAGAGCTCCATATAGGGGTAGGGGACAGCTTTAACAATTCTGTAGAGAAAATCCAGAGCTCTATCAGAGGGAATAACCCTCTTAAAATAAAGGGGTTAAAGGTCAACTTCACCAAAACCTCTGCTGAAGGCCCACTAACACCACCCAGCACTACCTCTCCTGGAGACATCAGCTCCAGCATCCTGGAAGACGAGTCTCCAGAGGGAGAGACCTCACCACTCATCCGCAATTCAGAGGCGCTACTCCCAGTCACAGAGGAGGAGACCTGCCCCTTGTCCCCTAAGCGGTTGGTGGTAGACACACCACCCGGCGATGAAGATCAATCCACAGAGAACCACGAGGAGAAGCATCTTATGGAGGTGGCAGGCGCTGCAGTCGCACCCTTGTCACCCAAGACAGCAGCACAAAATTGCACCCAAGATGTGGTTGGGGCAGGCGAAGAGGTCAAGGCTGACAGTAACCAAAGTGGACACAAAGTAGAGAACCACATGTTTACATCCGATATCCACCTGAGACCCGGGGATGGCAGCCTCTCTCCAACCTGTGAAACCAGCATGTGACTGTAAGAGGAGCTTTGAGGGACAATAGACCCACTGCAACCTCAGCCTGGAGTGTGGGAGAGCAGGAAGAAAAGACAAGAGTGCAGTTGTAGTGAAAGATATTTTTGCATGGCATGACAAGTCCCTTTTACTTGTGTTGTTGTGTATTGCTGAAAAAGAAACTGCAGTGCTTCGTGCAGAATTTAGAATGACTTTGGGACAAACAGTGGGCTCAAAGAGGAAAAACAGAGGGAATTCATCAACTAATGTAGACATTTTGGTCCTCTCAATGTACATAATGACAGTCTCCTTTTTCTAGCAAAAGAAGGAAATGCACAGAGGGACTTATCTGTAAAAAGCATGCATTTAAAAAAGACAGATATTTTACGGTGCTTAGTTTGCTGAAAGTGCTCCACTGTAAATACTAGGACATCTAAGGCAATGACAATGCACAGGATGGCAAAGGAAAACTGTCACTGAAGGTACAAATATTTGCAATGTGAAAAGGGAGGGGTGGGGTGGGAGTTGAATTGAGAGCCCTCAGACTGGGTGTTGCATCGTAGCGACCTATAAAAAAAACATATCATTACCTTTTGTGGAAATGCAAAGTGTTCCCATGACGACCCTGTAATGTTTTTTGTGTGAAAAATTGTGTATGAAACTGTAACGTTGACATTATTGCTTTTGGTTTTCATAACGACTGTTGAACTTTCAGTTGAGAATCTGATATTCAAATGAATTAATGACCGTGGGTAAGAAGGACAAAAGCACCCGGGGCCAGATGCGTAAAACTCTGTGTAGATTCATGACTAAAACTGTGTGTACGCACAAAGTCAGAAATATGCATATACATTCTTTTCATCAGATTTATAAAGCCGTGCGTATGCATGGTTCTGTTTTATGAATCTCAGTCACTGAGTAACTGGGCACACATGCACTAGCCTCATTTGCACTCCCACAATTAGCTGTAAATGGATGAAGACACACCCTTAACCAGCTGTTTTCATATGAGTTCGCCGCCTGCTCCACCAGTCTGTACACGTCAGTGAAACAAAGAGGGAAGAAGAAATGCCGTTTCACCGACTGTGTTGCACCAGCAAGGCTCTCCAACAGCAGAACAGCTTTCATTACATAACTGTGCAGCTCTTTATACTGTCCATATCATTAATTCATCACATGGACCTGTAAACCATTGTCGGCAGTGATATCTCAGAAATGTAATCAATGATTAGTTTGTAGCACTCATATCTAAACCAACTTTAAAAGATGTGATACAACTAAGGATAAAATAAAAAGAATATTAACAGTAAATAAAATGTTGACTCTTATGTAAATTAAAAGAATGATCAAATTAATCACACAAAAGTAATAAATGTTACGTTTATAAGTGTGGTTTTGATCGGCATTTTACAAATCTCTGTGTAAATGCAGAAAAAAAATCACACAATCAGTGCAGCTGGTTATCAACTTAAACAATGTTTACTAAAAGATTCACATTATATTTCATCTCCACCTCATCACATCACCCTCAGATCGCTTTAGAAAACCATGTGTACGCCTGGTCTAAAGAATGTGTGAGGTTTGCACATTCTCACCGTACATTCTGCATCTATCAATACCCATTTATGTGCAGGAAATGGCGTGTGTATGGTTTTTGTGTGTACACATTGTTTATGCATCTGACCCCTGGATTCTTCTAAAGCGCATGTAGTTGCCAAATACGTACTGTATGTAACAAGTAAGGACAGGAACTATCAGATGCTACAACTACTGAAAATATTTATCATCTGGTTTCAGAAGCTAGGACAAGGTTTAAGATTGTTTTGCTCCTTGTTCAACTTTTTGATTCCATACAAATCACAGAAATAAATCTTATTTACTCTCTGACATCAAATATATACATCTAAAAGTAGTTTTAAGATTAAAATATGAAATAAGTAGGACTAGATTGGTTGTAGAAAAATTCGACAGTAGGTAAGTGAGATTCCATAAAACAGAATTAAGACTATTTATTAATTAAACACAGTAGATCTGGTCATCAATACACATATATGCTCTGTAATTATCTATTTTGGCAATTCAAAAGTGAGTCTACCACAAGAAAATGACAGTAATCTTTGTGATATCAATGGACCAAATCAAGCACACTGACGAGCTTTCATCTATCTCAGCTGCATAATATCATATACGATAATAACATGTATTATGACAGTAGTTATGTTTTTTTGGTTTTGTTTTCCTTATGGTTTGTTTACCTGCATTGTGTTCATTGTCCTATCCTCAGCGCCCTGATGTCGTTGTTGAAATTTGTTCCATACTACTGCAAGTTTATCCGATCCTGCTGATAAATTTAATGCATCATTTTTTGTATATCCGTAGTGTCTTGGACTGTAATTTATTGTGTTTTCTTGTGAACAAAACTATTTTCAGTCAAACTTAAACCCAAAGGATTTTTTTTTTTCTTGTCTTCTTTCTCACTTTTGTTTTACACTGACTGAAAATATCTGTTGTATGTTGCCTTTGATTCCAATTTATTGCTGGAATATTTGTCTATTGTTTCAGCATGACACTTGGCTGAGTGTACTAGAGGTGTGTTTGTGAAAGCCACACAAACTAGAATGGTACTGACAGGAAGTATATGGGTGAGTTATTTGTCGTTTGTCAGTTTGTTATATTGTTTTCTTTCTTTTTTCTTATTATTATTATTATTATTGTTATTATCATGTTTTGTCTTCTCACAGAGAGGTGTGGAATGTGCAATACCGCATACTGCAATCTATGCAGGCCAAGAATTGTGGCACTTTATTTTCTGTCTATGGGATTTGTAAGTGTACAGGCAGAAATTACTTGTATTTTTCAAATGTTATATCTTTAATATGAGGCAAAACAGTATTACAACTACCAGAATCTCACAAACAATGCAAATGAGAATTTGACTTTTACTTTTTAATATTATATGGCTGGCATATGCTGTCAGGCATCTTAATGCCAGATATCAATGGACCTCAAATTTGATTATCTGTGGGAATAGGGATCCAAATTGACCACTTGGGCCTTTTATATTGCTGTTAGATTTACATAAAAATCTAACAAATGTCTGTGGAAGATATTAAGATAATCTAATTTAAATGGCCACACACAAAGGATTTTATGTTTTTTGTGAATTAACGTTGAAAATGATTCTATTTTTTCTAAACCAAAATGGAGCACGACCACAATTTCCTGCCATATGGTGGTTGAAATGATGCGTGCCTTTTCATAACACTGCTGTTTATGAGAAGGTAGCAAGTCATTTTGCTTTGTTCATATAGCACTGTACAGAAAATTCTAATTTTATAGGAGAAATCAGGTCTTTATGTAATAGATACAAGTAATGTTATTGAGTTCTCAGGTTTTCTATAACTCTCTGATGTTTCCGATTGGATAGATTCTCTGTTTTTCTTTAACAGCTAATGTTAACTAGTTACTTCTGTACTTTTTGAAAGGTGATGTTGTCAAATCCACATTGATGTCTTGGCTCCCGGAGTAAGGAGCGGCAATATTTCTCCCTCCTCCTGGGTAATCTGTGTACCACATTCAGTATCCACCCCCATCAGTCTTCAGTGAGGCAGGAAGGAGCACAAACAAAGGGATTGAAGTTTGAAAAGTCAGAGTTTCAGAGCTGAGAACTAGACAGAAGAGGAGAGTTGTGTGTCTAACTGACCTCAGGCAAGAAGAGATCCCTACTGTCACTGAACTGATCCATCTAATTATTTCCCATGCTGACACCACTGGGTGCTCCAATCCCTACGGCTTCAGAGGCTCTAACCCCATGGCATGCCCTCAGGAACAGTGATCAATGGGTAAAACAAAGGCTAAAATAAGGGAAAGCTATGAGAGTTAAGAGAAGAGATGATGTGGAGTCCTCCCAAATGGTTACATCACGTCAGTGCTCAGTTGTGGTCCATATTTCCATTTGTCTGTATACATACTGTATGCCCAGACCAACATAATTTGACTCAGTAATCAGAGATTCATGTGAGAGCTCATGGAATTATCTTTCATGTGAAATGATCGATCCCTCATTGGAAACACAGTTTCAAATTCTTTGGTACTCTCCAAAGTAAAGTGCGTGGTCAGTGGTGGGTGTTGTTGTTTGGGGTTTTCATTTGTCTTTCTTTCTTTATGTTTTGTAAGGAAGGTTAGAAAATAACCTTCGTGTTAAAGCTCTTTTTTTTCTGTACCTGTATGTTCAATTTACGTTTTTTTCCGTCATCCCTTGTTTGTAGTAATCATGTCTCCGTGTTAGCCTTGAGTAATCCTTCATTTTGACAGGTAGGGTAGATAAACAAGGGATTTGGACTGATCAGCTATATTCCCTCGGGATGATGTTTGTGTGGATACTGAAATTAATTCTGTGAGCTGACAGCAAAAGGACTGTGCTCTGTCTTACTGTCTCACAGTGACATTATCATCTGTGATACTGTACAGAGTGGAAAGGTTGTGTCTTTATTTTCTCTGAGAGAATGGGTATTGTCCGTGTCACTCATGCGTGCTTACCAAACCTTGCTCCCTAAAAATGCATAAAGCTACATTGTTTCTTCTTATGTCTCTGTGTACTCTGCCTCTTACATTTGTTGTTTTTTTTTTTCTTTTTTCCTGTTCAGCTTTGGAGAATATTATCATTAGACACATTCTGAGCTACAGACTGTTTCTGTACAAAGCAACATCTTTGTATGCATGTAGTAGTCCAAACAATTATGTGACCACAGAACACTTTGTTATGGTACATGTATGTCAACATTTCTGTAGAGCATTGTTCCCCATTACGTCTATTAGCATATGCAGAATAACAAATAAATGTGTATATAACTCGTGTGCGTGTTTTCATAAGTGCGTGTGTGTGTCAAGTGTTCTTTACTCAACAAATGTGCTGATGTTTGTAGGCCACATCTGCATTTTCTGGATGCATATTTTGCATATTAAGGATCAATGCATAGTCAGATACAAATATGAGTTTATACATGATTTCTACACAACGCTAATAGAATTTATATTGCACTTGCTACACCCAGGTATGCCCAGTTATTATAATATCCAAAAGTTAGTTCCTGTTTTAACATACTGGTAAGATAAATGGTTTTCCAAAACTTGAAAACCAGAAGCTCTAGTATGTCTTTAGTAAAAGAAGACCAAGGGAACCCATTCACTATAATGGAAATAAAAGAGGCTATTAACCCATTACACTAATGCATTGGTCTATAATGACAATATCAATTGCATAACAAGGGACTGTAATCACAATATTTATTTCAGTACAGAGGACTATAATGACAGGATCCATTACATCTATTGTCTCACAGAGGATTACATTTACAGAATATATTGCATGACAGAGGCCAAAAATCCTACGTTTCAATGCGTAACAGTGAGGATATCTGCACATTCATTTCTTAGCAGCAAAAACTTATTTCAGGTGTAGATTCAGAAAGTCACACAGTACAAAAGCAAGTCCCAAAAGGTGCTAACTGATACTTAATGGCTCTTCTTTTCCTTGTTGTGTGTGGATAAGCGCAGACACGCTCATCCACTCGTGCCAATGGGCCTTTTTCAAAGCAGACCTTTTAAAATGTGATAGTTAGAAAAGCACAGGTGTTACTAATGACATTAGTGATGGCTCTGTTCCATTCAAGTGTCCCAGTAAGCCATGACAGTGTGAAAGTGAGCCAGAATGCACAATATACCAGGACCATGAAAACAAAGCAGCTAAAATGGATTTCAGCCATCATTGTGTGATTGATGGCTCATTGTCTGATTCACACTTTGTTCTTCACACTCTTTATTATCGTGTGATTGCTGGTATCTTTTGTACTTTTGGAGCAATTTAAGTCCAAAGTGAGGGCTTTTATAGCAGTTTCCAGTCCTCATCAGTGTGTCATGTGATCAGGCACATTGCAGAAAGGTGATTTTTTTTTAGACCAGAAAAAAAATTCCAAACACGTCTCACTCCCTCAGTTTTAATCTCTAAACATGTATCATACCTCAAAATGTTGCCACAAGCCTCCTCTCTCTAAAAATGTAAATGTATTTCCCATATGAGTTATAGTTTTTGAGATCTAAACCTTAATTGATGCTCCTTGACTGCAATAGAATCAGCAGGCTCAGTCTCCCATCAGTCACCTCACTCTCCTGTTTCTTAAACTTACAGATTCTCTCTTCCTTCAAACGCTTTGTGCGCAAATTGTACTTTTTCATGCTCAGCAAGTCCTCCTGCCACTAATAATGTACAAATCTAATTAATTTTTTGCTCAACAAGATGTGCATTTGTGCTCCATGTTTCAGGGATTCCCCGCTGGCTCTGCGGTTAAGCCCTGGTAATGGCCAGCTTTCCCTGTTAGACTGCAATGTTCTGGATTCAATATTAATATTAATTTTTAAAGATCAAAATTTATAATGGCAGTAAATTGGAGAAATAATCCAACTGAGTTGGAGCCTTTGTCACTTTGAAACTCAATTGCTCGGACATCCCTTATCCCACAGACTTCATTCAAATTTTAAAACATTCACAAAACTTTAAAATTCAAAGTTGTATTCTGTGTTGTTATACCTTTTGTACTCTTGGAGCAATTTAAGTCCAAAGTGAGGGCTTTTACAGCAGTTTTCTCTGGGGCAAACAGATGTTCGGTGCAATGTGATTTGTGTGTTTTGATTTGTTGCCATCCACTGCTGGATCCAAAAGGCCACTATCCTGTTTCTGCTGCTGGGCTCCCACAAGGCCACATGACAAACTTTCATGTCCAACAAACCACAACAGCCAGGAAACTCAGACCATGTCTACACAACATTAAACCTATGAAGAGCCACATGAAGTTCTGAGAGTGTGTGTGTTCAGAGGAAGTGTGTGTATGCTGAATACTCAAACCTCCATCGCTATGTTCTTGTTGCTGTACTGCAGAAAGCTGTCAATATGATGATGCTATACCACTTTGTCATATAGCATAAACATAAGGTTGTAACTTAATTTAGTAAAAACAATGTGTGGGCCTTTAATGGGTTAGTGATGAGCTGCTATTTCAGGTTTCCCAAATGGACAACATGTGGAAAAACTTGGAAGAGGTGTGTTGAAAATCCAAAAAAAAAAAAAGAAAAATACATGAATTAACTCGTTAATCTATACATGACCCACAGATAGCATTCAGAAGTGCCTCACTTGTATCCCACTTTGGTCAAGTTGTTAGCCCACATGCTGTACGTGATCGAATGGGTCCACATAAGGATAAATACTCAAATATGCTCCAGCTCACCTTGGTCCTTTTAGCAACTTTCACTGGCAGACACACATGGGGCCTGTACAGACACAGGGCCCAAAAGACCATGTGGGTCCACATAGGTTTGTGACTGGATATAAAATATATATTTTAGTAAATTTAGGTCACAAAAAATCTGAATAATTTACTTGGTTTACTTAACAGGTACAAGATTTAACCTCCCTGAATTCTTAAAGGATAGGTTCACTTTTTTCAAGTCTGTCTTAAAACAACAGTCAGGTGCCCAAATTAACACTGAAAGAGGTTTTCATTACTGTAATTATTCCCTCTGTTCATACTGGCTATTAAAAGATTCCCTTCAAATGTGCTTTCAATGTAAGTGATGAGGGTCAAAATCCACAGTGTGTCCACAGTCATTTTGTGCAAACATGCATTTAAAAGTTGATCTGACGCTTATATGAGGCGTCAGCAGTCTGAGTTAGTCATATTAAGTGGATATCTGCCACATGTGCAGTCTCTTTAGCATCAAATTCCGTCTTTGTGTTTTCTCAGATAGTGTTTCCCTGTTGAGCTGTGATGGAAGTATAGTGACAATAAGAGGAACTTTAGCACTAAAAAGACAGTAACGTTAGAAGATATCTACTTGATTTGACTCATTTGGGTGGCTGAAGCTACATATTAGCTTCAGATGAACTTTTAAATACATTTTTTTCCCAGAAGGAGGACTGCAGATTTTGTCCCTCATCACTTACATTGTAATTGGATTGTGAGGGGATCTTCTAATGGTCACTATGAACAGAAGGACTGGTTATGGCAAGGAAAACATGTTTCAATGTTCATTTGAGCACCTGACTGTTGTTTTAAGGCAGACTTGAAAAATTGTGAACCACTTTTCAACTAACTCTAAGCTCCAATCCCTGTCTGGTGGAGGTTATACAATCTGTTTTTAAGCATGTACCATACCTTATCCCCACCTAAAACTATTCCTTACTGTAATCCTGACTCTCAGTTCTAATCTTAAACTCATTAAGTTAAGCAGTATAAAAACACTTTTGAAATACATACTAAATGTGTCTTGTCTGTTCTCCTTTCCAGACACATTGAGAACTGCACCGGTGTGATGGCTGTAGCCACAGCCACACAACTGAAGACTTAAGGTTTCACACACTCACCAACATCAGTACCACATGTTAAGTTACTTTCATTGCAGTCACTTAAATTACATAAAACCAGCCAGTTTCTTTGGTTTAGAATTTGTATATTAGCACCTTTGACAATACACTGTTTTCTAGATGAAGCACACACATTTAGTTTATATTGTTTTGTCATATTACTTAATTTCTCTTTTCCTTTGAGTTAACTGGCTGCTGAATTCTCCTTCATGGTCTGACAGAAGATGGAGCTGATGGTGAAGGATGGTTTTACGCAGAATCCCAAGCCAAGGACCATACCAAGAGCTCTGATGGCATGGCAGGGGGATGGATTAGGGCTTCTTTGTGTTGAGTTTTACTTATTGTCTATGTTGTCCTCCCCTTCGTGTGTTTATTGGTTTGATCAGCCAGTATACAGTATATATGTTTCCCTCATGTCTCATTCTGGAGGTTGGCTGTCAATTCGAAGGTGGAAGGAAAACGGAAGACGAGAGTTTTGAAGTTAAAAGCGGCAGAGCCTCAGGGAAGAGAAAGAAAAAAAAGTTGATTTATCGATTCATAGTGAGAGTAAACATGAAAAAGAAAGCTACGTGGTTGGAATGAAGATTCAGGGTTTGAGTGAAAATGTTGGATGTGGAGCTTTGTCAGAAAAGCACACTGTGGCAGGATGGATTAAGAATGACTTGGGTGAAGTTAAACTGATTGACATTAAACGGTCTGGCTTGATAGATGTCAAGTGTAAGTCACTGATGGAAAAAGCCTTGAAAATCCAGGTGTTGGACTCTGGGATGGATGTACCAAGTGACATGTTTTCCACTCAGTAAGACAGCTCCAATAAAAGGTGTCGTTGATTGAGTCTCACACAGAGTGGATGCAAGGAGATTTAAAGAGCACAAAGGGGTGACAGACAGCTATAGAATGAAGAGGGTTGACGAAGCAGTTAATGAAAAGTATGAAACTAAATCTATTATGCTTCACTTTGCCTAGAGTACTTGCCCGATAGTGTTCTTGGATCACGTGTTGTACCCAGTAAGGCAGCATGTTCCCAAACCTTTGCAGTGCAAGAATTGTTGGAAGTTTGGCCATAGTTTGTTTGTATGTAGGAGTGGTTTTGCCACATGTGGTAAATGTGGGGAGAATGATTGTGAAGGAGACTGTGAGAAAGATCCAGTGTCCTCTTTGCAAAGGGAATCATGCAGCATGGAAGGGTGACTGTCCAAAGAGAGTAAGGGTGGCAGAAATAATCAGGGTCAGATCTAAGAACAGATTTAAGCACTAGGAAGTAGGTAAGAAATGTTATGATAGAGGACAAATCAATCAGGAAGCATGCTGAGATTTGCTTTTGTAAAAATCAGGTTAAGTTTTTTGGCCTTCTTGGCAATGGTACTGTACTGCTGGAGTAGAAAGAAAATTTAGGAAAACTGACATAATTGTAGATTCAGCAAGGAGATTTCTGAGTGTTGTGGAAGTTTCTGGAGAAGGTGAGCAGCAGATGTTGAGAGATGCTTTTAGGCTCTCTCAAACACCTGAAAAATAGAGAATTTAGAGCAGAGTGGGAAGGGGTTATTACTATTTTATTTAGTCAGTGCACATTTTAAGTCCAGTAGATGGCGGTAATACAACATTTTGGACACTAACCACCAATAAAAACCAATACAATGAAGAAGAAGATTCTGGAGGTCTGTTAGGTTTTTTGTTAGCCTTATTTTTCAGTATTTACATTTTGTTGACCTCTTTTTAAGGGCCCTATAACTCTGTTAATTCAGTCGCCTTCATTTATTTGTTTGTGTGGAATATTTTTGGGGAAAATAAACCCAATGTTGACGTTTCCCATGACAACCGGTCTGCAGACAATGTGGAATGTGGATATGGAGCTCTACACCAGCTTACAGAGGCTGTACATATTTGTGTGAAGTTTTCCTCAGATAAGCAAGCAAGTTTGTTTTAGGGGGTTTTTTTCATCTTTGTGGTGATACACATATATTTTGGTTGCACAGTTCAGATAGAGTCTGCCTCCTACCACCTTCCACTCTGGACAGGTTTCCCCATAGTAAGACTTTAAGATTGCAATTGAAAACACTGGAAAAAGCTAGCAAATGTACCTTGGTTCAAGATTGTTTGTTTTTTTCTTTGTTTTTTGTTTGGGTTTTTTTTTTTTCCCACCCGATTTTACCTATTCATCCCACCCTTTGTCCTCACAAGCTGATTTTTATTGAACACCACTCTGCGGGAGAGGACGTTCATATGTCCTTCACATTTCAAGCTGTAAGACATTCAGTTGGGGTGGATTTATCAGATTTCACACAGCTCCCTCTAGAGACACAAGACTTTATACTACTTTTTAACATGCAGTAAAACTCCCCACCACCTGGAAAAACAGTTTGATATGGAATATTGATGGAGTTCCCCTTTAATCCACAATGTCCTGTGCATTGTGGTGATTTTAAAGAAGTTCTCCAGTGACTCACTATTGCACTCCATGAAATTGGGACTCAAAAGAGACAGATTTTTTTGTGAATGGTGAGAATTGAAACAGCTAAAATGTCCTGACTTTTAGTATGAATCAAGTTTAACAACTGCTGGATCCTACACTTCCCATAATGCAACCTCTTTGTTCCCTTCCTGCATGTTACTTGGCCACATCTTTCAAACTCTACACCTCCACTTCGTGACACATGCTTTCTGGTTAACATTTGTTGTCTCCATGCCAAGCTGAGATAACCCTGATGACATCACAATGACATCATCAGGGTTATTTTCTCAGACAACACTGTTTCTCCAGGGCCACAGAAGACATTATACAGCAGGCTACTCTGTACTGGTACTAGTCATGACAACTCAACTGATTTTATGTTTAAAATGGGATGCCTTTAAAACAAAGTATTGTTTAACTGAAATATTTTTTTTTAATTCCTGTGTCCATGTTGGCCTGATTAAGAGGTCTCAGTCGATCAGTCAGCTGTGGTTGTCGTGGCTTCATCCTCAGATTTATTTGCCTGAAAATAACTGAAAATGATGACAGCAAGTTGAAACATAGCTTTGTATTGTCTCTATGGGTGTTGTCACAGATCTGATTATGTTTTTTATAGTCACATAATTTCAGCTGGAATTTTCTCCTCAAAAATGATGTATCTGAGGCGCTGTCCTGATAGCAAATGTTTAAAGCCTTCAGTTTCCTTCAGTAGTCTGATAAAGATTAATGAAGTGTTAGTACTGGTTATTGTGTTTGGGTTCCTCTGTGATTTGTGTGACCTGTGTGACCTCCTATCTGCTCACCAGCAGGCACTGCCAGTCTCACAGTCAGAACACCTGCTCTCATCCATATGCTGTAAGCAACAGGTGTCACACTGAATCCTCCATAGTTTAGATATTCATTTGTTCAGTGTCTCCAGCATCATTTCATTGAGAACCAATAACTTGTGTTAGCAGCACTGGAAATTAATGTAATAAACATCTTTGCTGTTTTTCATTGTTTTCCTTTGTAGCAAGTCTTGCTGCTACCGTGGGTGCCCTAGGCATATAACACCAACACGACAGATCAGTTACAGAGACCTCCTTTTATTCTCTGCTGCATGCACACATTTCAATATAAACATTAAACATAAAGCCATCATGTGCCTTCTGTTGCCCGGCTTCTTCTGGCGCATGCAGTTGAGTCTCTGGAGTCCCTCAGTCTCACCAAATAATAGTTTCGGCCCTTGCCAAACAATCCTGACAGCCAGTCTGTCGGTCTGTCTTTGTGGTGTGCAGCAGTCATCTGAGGCCCAGCACACTACTGCATTTGAAAGGGAGAGTACAATTAGTTAACAAGCACCAGCTGTGCAAATCAACTCACCTGGCACTGCTCTCCTAAGCCATCTCCACACCTCTCTCTCCTGCAGCTGACTACTGACCACGCCCACCTCCACATCCTTCATTCATCTTTTCCTCCTTTTTATTCCCATTGTTCCGTCCTTCATGATTTTATTGCTCAAATTGTCTTCTTTGGTAGTTATTCCTTTAATTAATTAATTAATTAATTGTCTTATTATTTCCCTTCTCTGACTATAATTCAGTGTGATGTACCTGAGATTTATTCATCAAATCTCTTTGTTTGTTTGTTTGTCTATGCTGTAGAATCATTACAAGAAGCATCCTGTGTATGATCGAGCCTTGTGTTTTCTTGAAGAATCCCCACCTTCATGTGAGTACACACACAAAGGCAAACATTAATAATATACCTGCATATATAAATACAGGAAAACATGCTCTCACTAATGCTTGTTCTTGGGCACAAACAAAAACCTGCGTATGTCCTGGAAAGAATTAACTTTTGTGGGTCACGGACAAAATGTTGATGCTATCTGCACTGAGGCTTCAAATTTTTAAAAGCCCCCCTCCACTCAAAAATATGTTCTTCTTGTTTCTTCGGGTAGATTTTGTTCTCTTCACTGTTCAGAGTGATGTATGTGCAGAATTTGCTTCCACATTTACTTGAAAGGGGGACATTTCTCTGTGCTCACCTTAAATCTGATTTTAAGGCATGTACCTACGAGCATGATTTGTGACATCACAAGCCAAGTGTGGTCAATGATTGAAGCCTCCAGTTCACATATACAAAGTGGGAGACAGACATATTCATACATTCTGGGTTTTTGAATGAGGAAGGAGTAGATGTCATTTTAAGGAATGGGGTAAGTAAACTTTTTTGTGAAAATCCATATTAGATGCATTATTATCCAAGGCAGATTTTTTTTATATTTATATATCTTATGACATGTCTGGAGGAGATCTTTAAGCAAGGAGATTTCTGGATTAGCTTGTTGCTGCTCAGATTCTTTGACAGTTCCCTCAAACAGCAGAGCCTTTGCCACCAAATTTAACCGTAACTATTTGATATGGAAAATGGTCAATTCTGAGGTTTTCAAAGTGGGAGGTGAGGCTCCCCATTTGGGCTCCAAACAGTTTCAGGGGAGGCTTGGTGAATGGAAGTGAAAAAGTATTACATTAGTTATCAAAAGGAGATCACATAGAATAGCCTAAATGTGTGTGATTTGGTTGAGTGAAAAACATCTTCTGATGCTGCTGGACACATCATCAGTGATATGTGTGGGATCATCAGAGTTTCGGGTCTTTCAACATCATACTCCCTCCCCCGGGCAACGCAGCAGAGGCTGATCAGACCCCTGCTTGTATCCAGCTGGCAACAACTAGCTACTTCACACCAGGGTTGGTTAAAGAGATAATTCAGAGATACAGCAGTTTTGGGGAATTTTACTGTTTTTCCCAATTTCCCAGAGTCAGAAACAAAGAAATGCCCTCAGAAAGACCTTTTTTATGTGTTTCGTGTAGTCTTAAGTATGTGAAACAGCAATGTCAGACTATCTTGGCTCAATTGTTGAGTGTCTATGGAATCAAATAACATAATCATGATCCCATAGGCATCCAGGAATTCAGCAAAACTAAACAAGTAAACTAACTAGAAGTACACTTTAAAAAGACTTTTAATGGTAAAAGATTTTAATTATATTTTAAAATACTATTGTAATAAAAGAATATTTTTATTATTTATATTGTGTTTTTTTAACCACAAACTACTTCTTGTCTTTTCAGCCACAATTGCCAGTTTCCTTATTTGATTTAATAAAAGTATGAATTATGAAATGAAAATGAAAATTATGAATCATCTCTATCTCTATCATCTCTGTCCCCTCAGTGAACGAGTCTGTGTGCCTTAAAGTTTGAACTTGAGGTTATTGGTATTTGGTAAAGCCTATTTCCCAGTCGTACATATTCACTGGGGTGCAATTCCCCAGGTGGTGTAGTTGGTCTTCAGTCTCATTCACCCATCAAATATAGTTCTCTCCCCTTCTTCCCGCCACACATTGATATTTTGTCGTCTAAAAATCATAGAAAAAGGTCATGTCTGAATTTTTTTTTTCATAATCTTAACAAAACAAAGGATTTATGAACATGTTAAGTCATGATTGTCAGAAAACAAAACATGAGAAATAATTAGTAGCCTTGTGGATATTAGCAAATTCTGATCAACAAAATCATCGAACGTTTTTTTGTTTGTTTGTTGTTGTTTTTTTTACACAAATACTGCCGTCTGTGTCTGCATTTAACACCATCATTACCCACCATGTCTTTTTCTCTCTCCCATCTCTGAGTAGCAGTTTCCCCCGTCAGTAGAGCCTGAGAGCAGATTCGCACCAGCATGCTCCACTGGGCGCAGTGAAAGGATTCCAGGTTAGTGTGAAAGGCAGCCCAAGGGACTGTGTGTGGGAGCAGGTAAGTGGACATCCAGGTTATCACCTTGGTGTAGGTTTTTGTTATTTTTTTTTGCTTTGGTTTTCCTTTTTTGTTTTTTCCTTTCTTTTTTCTATATTTCTTTTTGTTTTTGTTTTTTGTGTTATGTTTTTGGGGTTTTTTTTTTTTTTTTCTATCTCTCCTTTTTTATTTTTTACTTTTTTCATCATTTTCTTTTTTGCTTTGTTTCCAACAACAGCATCTCAACCTTACAATAAGGAATCATCGCATGACAAAAAGAGACACTGGAAAAATAATCGTGACAGAGGGGACTAACAGACAGAGGGAGTATCCCAAGGATTACACTGATCTCCGAACCTTGCAGATTTACTGACAGAGTACTGTCTGAAGGGTAAGCAATACTGTCACCTTCTGATTTTCTCAAGCTTGTCCTACGGGCTAGCCTCTTTCCTTAGCCTAGCTTCTGTCAGGCAGATAAGCGTTCAGCATAGAGGAGATCCTGGTTGAAGCTGTGGGGGCTTCCGGGTTAGCCTGAGGTATGTTCCACCACCAGGAATACTCTGGTTAATATAGTTAAATAGTTTGTGCTTTTAGGAAGTAGTATAATGGGCTAGGTTCACTCATTGTAATTAATACTATCCTTTATCCTTTAATGGTATCCTTTAAATTTGTTAGAAAACATATGATGTCATCCGCATACAATGATATGTGATGCTCATGCTCGATAGTTATACCTGAGATGCCTTCATGGGCCCTTTTGGCCATAGCTAAAGGCTCAAAGGCTAATGCAAATAACAATGGAGATAAAGGACACCCTTGTCCGGTGGAGTGTTGGAGATTAAATGGTTGAGAGATATTATTATTAGTCAGTATCTCAACAGTCGGGTCTGTGTATAAAAGTTGGATCCACTTAAGAAAATGTATTCCAATCCCAAGATTTGGGACATTGAAAAGACAGCCCCACTCTATCCTATCAAAGGCTTGATGCGCTTCTAGGGATATCATAGCTGTATCTCTAATATTAAATTTTTAATACAATATATTCAGGGCATGACAAGAAATTGCATTTTCTAGTAGTTTTTGAGATCTAAACCTTAATTGATAGGGTGCACACTTTCCAGCTCTCACTGACTGCAGTACACACTGCAGATGGTCACTGCCGTTTCTTAAATTTACAGATTCTCTCTTCCTTCAAACACTGTGTACAGATATCATATACCCTCATTCTCAGGTAATCCTGCTGCTACTAATACAAACCTCTGGGCTATAAGCTTTAGTTTTAGGCAAATCAGTTTCTCCTCAACAAAATGGGAATTTCTTTTAACATGTCAATGCTAGTCTGCCGGCTCAGTGGTTTAAGCTCTGTTCTCATGGCCAGATTCCCTGATTGCAGCGGCTGCAGCTGGCAGTCTAATCAGCCAGCAGCAATCACATGCATTTTCATCAGGAAATACACATTCTAGTCATTGTGTGACATTTCGTCCTTCACAAGTCTTCTTATTCAACATTCTGTACATTTTTTGGACCTTTTCTGCTGCATACTTTGTGCTAGAAAATCCATTCAGATGTCAAACTGTGCAGCTCATTCAGCAGATGTGTGCTATTACTTTTCTGTTTGAGTCAGCAGGCAGCAGGGCCGTTTCCTATCAGGCCCCATTCTTATGGAATAATCTCCCTGCTGACGTCAGACAATCTGTGTCTGTTGAGTCCTTTAAATGTAAACTTAAAACTCATCTCTTTGCCTTAACCTACAATTAGTTGCCTTTAATTGAGTGCTTCATGACCTTATACTGCACAGTGATTCGGTTTCTGTCTGAATTAATTTACTAAGTGCTGTCCTGCCAACAAGATTATTAATTCTTGCAACTGCTCTGATAACCATTGCATCTCTCTAACTTTCTCTTTGTTTGTTCTACAAGCACATGAGTGTCCGAGCGGTATGCCCCTCTCTCTTCTCTCCATCTCTCTCCCTATTTTCTCCTCCTGTCCTCTCTTGTCTCTCAGGCATCTCTTGCTAGACCTGCATCCATCCTGGAACTGCTCTGCCTCTCCTCTTCCTCTCTTCCCTGGCTGTCGGTGCCATTTCCTGAGGTTTTGGATCCGGTTCCCCATCCTGCAGGAGCTCAGCCTCACCTCATGTCTCTTTCTCTGAATGATGTCTTTATCCTTCTCTCTGTCCTCTGTGAATAATGTCTTTCTTGTCTCTTCTGCCGTATATGGAGTGATGTGAATCTCTCCTGTGTGCGTGTGTAGTCTGTCTTCCTGCCAGGTCTCCATGTTGATGGAGGTCGCGTGGCTCAGGTCCTATTCTGTTCTGGTGGCACCTGAAAGCTGCTTGGCATCCTCTTCATCACATTCTTCATATATATTATAAATCCATCTATTGTATGTCTGTCCGTCCTAAGAGAGTGATCCTTCCTCTGTTGCTCTTGCCGAGGTTTCCTCTATTTTTCACCCTGTGAAAGGGGTTTTTTAGGAAGTTTTTCCTTATTCAAATCGAGTGTCTGTGTTTCAGGGATCCCCTGCTGGCTCTGTAGTTAAGCCCTAGTAATGTTCAGCTCTGCCTGTTAGATTGCAAGGTTGTGGATTCGATACTGGCCCATGGCAGTAATGTTATAACGTTGCTCTCATGAATGTTGCTCTCATGAACAAAGTTGCTTAACATGTTTATTATGTACCATCATTATATGCGACTACAGCACTCTTTAATGTCAGAGCTGCAACCTTTATTTTCTATGCAATGAAAACACTACATATGAAAATCTGATCTTGATTATGGTTTGCTGTGTCACATGTTAGCTCAGGGCAAATGTAACAGATTAATGTAGACATAGCTTAGAAAATTTCATCAAATCATTCCCGTTTATTATTTCTTGTTCTACCGGGTCTGCATCTCCTACCTGTGGATCATTTGAGGTTTGTGTGTGTATGTGTTCAGCTAAGCTACATAGGTGTGTGCATACACACATGCGGTAGGCTGCATCTACTGAAACTCCTTGATAATTTTTTTTTATGCATTAGATGTACTAATGTAATCTAATGGTTGTGTCTTGTTCTATGCAATATCAGTTCCATTCAGTATAAATCCTGTCAATATTTGAGATCGCTAACCACAGTTTTTAATTAAATTAGTACCTTTAGAGAAATTGGCCTACCATTAGAGTGCTAAGTGCATTGCAAAGCTAGCATAAAACCCTGCTGTATTTGCGGTCCTTCTATGTTAATTGTATCTGGGGTTTTTTTCTGTCCAACCCATTCTCACAATCTGCACATGAATAACAACTTTACACTTTCAAATTGCGCTTTCAAATTGCGTGTACTACATACACTAAAGTCCAATTTTACGTGTAAGTGATACACCAATTGAACGCTGCATTTTTAACCTTTTCATGTCTCATTTAACACTGTTAGTTAGGTTAAGGACTAGGTTAGGGCTAGGGAAAGATCATGGTTTGGGTTAAAACTGTAAAATGCGGTCATAATGTCTCAATGTGATGCTAAAAATCTCCCGTTAAAATGCCCAACATGACATTAAGGATGTCCAAAACAAACAGTGCTCTCCTGCTGCTTTTGCAACTTTTTGCCAACAAATCATCTAGCCATTTGCCCAACCTGCCTCCTCTTGATAGGCCAAAAGTCAGGGAAGGGTCTTGCAGACTCACCATAACCCTACACAACTAAAAGAAAGTTGCAATATATTGACATCACTTCCCTGGGAAGGATTGGCATATCACATGCACACATAATTGGACTTTGACATATGCACTGCATGCAATTTGAAAGTGTAAAGTCATGTTATTTGTAGGTTGATTGAAGAGATCAGGCTGTTCTGTTTTTCTTTGCTTTTGAATCAATTTACTGTAAAAGGTTGTAACTGATAGTTAATTCATACCAATCTAGCTATATAAGCTGAGTCTAATAAACTTGAGTAATTTATATTCTAAACTCTCAATTCAAAGCGGTACAAAATGTGTCATTTCGGAAAATGGCATAGTAGGATAAAAACCACTTACCGGTAATGCCACTTCATTGGCTGCCTATGTGGAAACTGTATCCCCTGATGCTCAGACTTAATGTCCCATTATGGTGAAACATCTTTAACTGCAATGCAATCTAATACAACACTACTTGCAAAAATCAGCATATCAACTTGCTCTGACAGAGTCTAAACAAAAGATATGAAAATTAATATTCCAGGACTGTTTTATTGGATTTCGTTGCACTCTACAGCGGATTTTATTTTTGGTTAATGGATGATAACCCAATTAATTTGTATATAAACGCTATTTTGTAGTTACTACTCCTTAACGCCAGGGGGCGCTGCAGACTGTCAAGCGAGGCCAAACTAATAAAGCGCGCGGAAATCAAACAACTTCCAAAGAAGAAGAAGAAATGAAACAATTTCATAAAAAAGACAACATGGATCCTGAGCTCGACAACAAAACAGCCACAACAAATAATACAGATGAAAGTGTTCAATTCTCCCGCGTTACAGCTGTTGCTTCACGGTGGATGCAGGACTTCTTGTTTGTAAGTCTGTGTCGGCGTTTCAAGGAAGGAAATCTTGATGCATTCAATGAAACTCTTTCGACTTTCAAGGGTAAGTTATTTACAGCTAGGCTAGCTAATTTATCATTAGCTAAGTTACCTAGCGTTGAATAATTGTTAACAGTAACCATAGAGTATAGTTTTAAAAGTTCGTGGACTTGAATAAATAATTAGCGCGCACAAATTGGCAAAACAGGAAGAATCTCATGACGTAAATGAAACGTATATCGCTAAGGGCTATTATAAGTGCGCAATGCTTAATAAAGGAAGTACAAAGTAACTGAGCACGTAATCAAACTGTTGAATGGTCCTTGTTAACTTGTCACTGAGCTGGAAATGTTCACAGGTAACTTTGCACGACAAGCAGCTTCTAAATATAAACAAAGAGTGATGAACATCCAATGTAGAAACAGAAGTGTATGAGAGAGAGAGAGAAAGCTGCAGGGACGAGTAAAATGTAACGAATGCATTACGATAACACAATAAATATGATGACATGAATTCAGGCAGTTTAAAGACACCTCTATGTTTAATGAAAATACAGCTGTGTCTTGCCTGTCAGCCTGTGGCTGCAACTGACGATTATTTTCTTTATCGATTTGACCTATCGTTAATTCCATGAATCAATTAGTTGTTAGGTACACAAAATGTGTGAAAATTGTGGAAAACGTTGATAAGTTTCCCAAAGCCCAAGATGACGTCTTCAAATGTCTTGTTTTGTCCCGATCAACAGTCCACAACCCAAAGACATTCAGTTTACTATCACAGAGGACTAAATAAACCAGAAAATATTCACGTTTGAGATGCGGGAATTAGAGAGTTTGTATATTTTCTTTAAAAAAAAAAAAAAAAAAAGACTCAAATCAATTAATCGATTATTGAAATAGTTGGCAATTAATGTAACAATTGGCAACTAATCGATTAATTGTTGCTGCTCTAATTATTTTTATATATATAATATATTTTTTGACAAAACTATTAATCATTAAAATAATCTGCAATAAAAATATTTAGTTGCAGCCATACAATAATACTATAGTGTTATTAGTAACTAAAAAGCTATAATGAACAAATTATCATTATCAGATTATTAACAGAGTTAACTACATCTAATTTGTATACAGATATGTAATAACACTGAGAAAGGGAGAAATGTTAATTTATTTACACTTCTTCTACTACAGGGCTCTATCTTAGTGCCTTGGTAATGTTTTTGAAAACGTAGTAGTTAACACTTTTTGTAAATATTTTTGTCTTATCTTTGCAGCCATTTGTCAGAGTGTCTCTCTCAAAGGAGACCTCTGTGATGAGAAAACTGTGATATGTGCCTTCCTCGCAAGAGTCATGCATGGAAAGCAGTTGGGTAAGACATCACGGTCAGAAGCTCAATTGGACCTTCCTCTTTGACATTTCCACATCTGCTTAAGTTTTAATTTAGCGGTAAAACCTTAGCGATGAGCCTGCATTGCTGCTTTTGACTGGAATTTAAGCCTCCGGGGAGTTCAGAACCAAAGACATTTTTCATTCATATTTAATAATTCACTCAATACATTTATACAGCTCCTGCAAAATTCTTAAGCCACTCTGAACATTTCTAAGTAAAACTATTTATATGAGCAGTAAGCATTTGTTGAGCTCTGCAAACTACTTGCAATAGTCTATAATGGGTCCTTTTTAATAATACATAGGCACAAAATGTTGATGTACACCCTCTCACAAAAACCTTAGTGGTATTTTCACCATGCCACAAACTGTTGCTGTGTTGCTTTTTCCCCCAGATGTCGTATTTGAGGAGGATGACAGCGTGATGCCTCTTATGTCTGCTGCCAAAATATGGTCACAGCTGAGAGAAACAGCGGAAGATGAAAGTTTGTTTGAAAACATTACGATTCTTCTGCTTGTCCAGGTAATTTTATCAAATATTCGGGGTGTGTATTTTTATTCACTGATCTAATGTTTTTACCGTAACAAAACACAAGATATGAGAGTGACCAGCTATGAGGTAGTGCTGTGACTGACTGATGTAAAAGTCAGTGTGGAGAATACCACAGTCTGCTGGATATAATGGATAGATATCATTAGTTCAAGGAATAAGCAAGATTAAAATCCTGATGTCACACGGTAATGCTTTGCCCTTATTTTGATTGTAAAGTGTCTGATGTTCTTTTCTTAGTCTGTGGCTGTGTGCTTAGAGAAAGGTCAAAGATCTTCTGCTTCTTCTGCTCTCAAGTGGTTTGAGAACAACCATGAATTCCCACAGGTGTGTATTTATATTATTGTCTTTTCTCTTTTTAAAAGCAGAGGGACATTCAATGGAGTATTTGGTTGATTTAAATGCTTAACAACAGATTTTTCAACAGAACTTGACAGTCAAGCTGACAACAATAGTGACACAGAGGGACACCTACCATCCATTCCTCATGAGCTTCAGCTTCAGCCGCCTGCTGGAGACAATCCAGTCCTTCTTGGACACCTACCTGGAGAAGAACCCCTCTGACTTCCTTCTCAAGGTACAGGACGTGACAATTTTTTTGCCTGATTAAACTGTTGTGTCAAAACATCATTTAAAGGCTTAATTACAGAATTCTCATTCATAGTTAATCACTAATACCAGTCATTAGGCTGGCAGCATTCATGTATGTAAATATATTTTTTAAATAATTCAAAAGATACATTTTATTTTAATCATACTTCAAGTCCATTGGATTGCACAACAGTGGCTGTACAGAGTGGCAAAGCACATGTTTTACACTGATACTTGGAAATTTTCCCAGGGTGGGATTAACTTTGCTGATGTAGTCTGACTTGGCCAGATGTTATTCAGTCTATTCATGATGAGAATAAAAAATTTAATTAAATACGTCTGTTTTGTATGTCTGGCCCGGAAAGATTAATGCCAATGTAAAATTAGGGATCAAGCTTTGTACGGATGAAAAATAAGAAGTAAGTCTGCAGGAAATTATTAAATCTTGGTTCAAAACATTGACCAAGAGAATTTCCTTCCTCACAAATGCGAAAGGATAGTTTGAGTGGAGCTGTATTTGGTGCTTGAGAACTCATTTGGCAAAAAAAAAGTACAGCCACATGTTATAAATAAGTCATAGATTATAACATCTGTCCTTTTAATCAAAAAAGATCTGGTGAGAATTGTGAGGCACAAAAGCTGCTCAACTGTTATGTTGTGAGGTGAAGGATTTCTTTAGTTGCGTGGGATTTAATCAGCAAACGCATAAGGTGCCTGATGTTTTGCTTCAGTTATGTAACAGCAAGGTTTTAGGAGCACATTTTAGCAGTCAGTAAATTTCCCCAATCTTGTGCGCAGCCCTGTTCAGCTTTGTTTTCACCCCTCTGAATAATGACCCCTTGACCAACTGAATGTGCTGATGTGACATTATCAGTCATAGTTAATTGACAATTTGTCATCAAATTAGTTTGGAAGGGCAAACTGCTACATTCAGCAGAGCCCTCCTCAGGGTCTATCAGACTCGCTTATTCATGAAAGTTTCAGGAACGATTTACATAATGGCCGCTGACCAAGGTTAAATTCAGAAGGGCATTGTAATGACAGGCCTCATTAGTTTTGTTTTGACATTATAGCAATACTTAAACCTGAAAGTTAATTGTTGTGGAAGATTATGAACAGTTAATATTTTGAAACATAATTTATTCTGGTCTTTATGACTGCCTCTCCGTCCTCCAGGCAGCCACAAAGATGGCCCAGTCGTCACAGGACATTGAAGGTTTTGAGGACACGGTGACACAACACATCTCTCTCTTAGAAAAGGCCAATGAATCAACAAAAAAGGACGCAAAGTAGGAAATAACCTTTAATCTAAGCATTTGTATTCATAAATGTTCATGTTCTGTTCTGAACAATATACTGTACATTCTTGTCCTAACAGAAAAAAGGAGAAAGCTGTTTGTTCGAGGTTAGTAGAATTTGAGTGTTAAGGTCTGTTTTCAGTAAGTAATCTTATTTATGGATTTTGGTTTCTCTTGTAATGTTTTGGTGAATATACAAATTCAGTAAGTTGCTCTGAACACGCAAATGAAGGGCATTATGTGGAGTAAAACAGGTCATTTTGACACACTGTTTTGCCTCTCTGCAGAACAAAACGGAAACTTCTCTCAACTAAAATAACTGATGTGTGGAAACCTGATTCTTGCAAGAAGCCTTACATCTCCCTCAGAAGAATGTCCAACAATGGTAAGTTTTATTTTCCTTTGCAGTTGATATTTCTGTTTATAAAGCAACATGTATTTTGGTATTAGTCAATGTAATATCTACATTCGTGAAAAATATCCTGGGATACGTTATCTTTCATACTTTGTTTATTTCAAAGTGTAAATAAACCTAACAGCAGCTAAAATGAATGTTAAACCTTCCACCAACAGACTTATCACAGCTGTCTGAGAGGTCATTGGACACCTCGAAGATCAAACAAGAATCAAGAAAAACAAGAAAACGACCTCAGGTAAATCGAACCAAATACATATCTGAGGTTGTGTCAAATAAAATTAATCCCAAATCAAGGTTCCTGAGAAATCCAAAACCTATAACTAAGAGATTATGTTTTCCTTTGTTTAGAAGTGGAACGCCCAGATGGACAAAAACCTCAAGGATGGCGTTAAACGTCACGGCCAGGGGAAGTGGTCTCGCATATTATTGGATTATGACTTTGAAGGACGCACTGGTACCATGCTCAAAGACCGCTGGAGAATTCTAATGAGGGCACACAAAGTCTGATGAAGAGGGAGAGTGCCTCTAATTTGTACAATGTAGCAATTTATCTGTAAATAAAAACATAGATTTAGCTGATCCACTCATTCAACTGATATTCAGCCCATAGCTTAATTGAAGATGTACATTTATGTTATTGGTGTTTTTCTGCTCCTGTCTGCACAGTGGAACATATACCACTAGAGGGCACTCAACACAGTGAACAGTGATAATCTTTTTTTTTTTTTTTTTTTTTTTTCTTACAAAAGCATAATAAAATTACATGTGAAGTATTTTTATATAATATTTTAAGTTATTTCTTCTTTTTTTAAAGATGCAGTGTGTAGAATTTAGTGGCATCTTGGCAGAAATGGAATATAATATTCATAAGTATGTTTAATTATTGTTTTATCACCTGAAAATAAGTTGTTTTTTGTTACCTTAGAATGAGCCTTTTATATGTACATAGAGAGCAGGTCCTCTTCCATGGAGTCCACCATATTTCCACTGTAGTCCAGAACAGACAAACCACACACTGACTCTAGAGAGGGTCTTTCATGTTTTTAACAAGTTTCGCGGCCACCATAGGTTCAGTTGAGGGGTATTCAGTTGGTTGCAAGATGCTAGATGCCACTAAATCCTACTCACTGGTCCTTTATGTAATATATTGACAAATAAAATTAAAAAATGTGGCTTGTTACAATAAAGTAATGCAAAATCAAGTGTGATGTGATTGTGTACTAGAAAAAGTTGATATAAGACAATGTGCAACAAAGTGCAGTCACATTACACAGAACAATGGAAACATGCATGATGGTTGCAGTGATTTGATATTTTTATATCAAATGTGTAGCATATTTAGTAGAGACATGATTGGAATGCACAACTGTCAAGCCTCAAGCTATGCATCGCTTCGTATTGAAAGCTTGTTGTATTGAGGCACCTGATTGGAACATATTTTAGTTACACCAATGAGGGCACCTTGACTGTGAAATGTCATTGTGGACCCCACACCAGAGCACATGTTCCAGTGGTGCTCTGTGTGGTTCAGATGAACACAAAGCTGTGTTGTGGTGGACAGTTGCACCGCTGGGTTTTCTGGATCTTCTTCCATGTGCCACTGCACTGAGGGTACCCCACTGCCTGCCAGCGGAGCACAGCTTTTCTGCAACACAGGTTTATGGTTTTCACACCACCATATGCATACTTTCACACATTTCATATATCTCTGTGCAGTACAAGATGCTGACATTTCATTGATTTACTGCCTTGCTCGAGTGATATATTAAGTAACTGTAGAAGGAGGTGAGAACTTATCCTGCTCACATTTGTCCTGGTCAAGACCATTTCATGAATTGCTTATTTTTCATTTCTAAATGTTTGGTCTGATAAAATGGCAAATCTAGAAAAAATGGAATGTAAAATGCTGTTTTTATATCAAATCCTTTCTAAGCAATCCAGGATTGAAGAAACAACTTGGCATGTACAAATATTCCACCTTAACTATAACAGCTTAAAGAACACACATAGAAAAGGTTCATAACTTCATACTTGTCTGATTGCTGACCGTCTCCCTGGCAGCTGCCACTATTGTTTCGCATAGCAGGTGGTTCACATGCCACGCACACTTTAAAGCCTTCTGTCACATAGCGCATCCAGTGTGTGTGTGGCTGGTTGTGCACTGTGCAGTGGGGTGTCCGCGACTCCAGTGTGAATTCCACACAGAATCTGAGGGGAGCAGGGGCATGGTCATAAAGGTCACAACAGTTATTCATGTGATATTAAGACTATAAATCAAGACAGAGAACTAAAGGACGCACTGAATGTACACAATAGGAGGGACATCATCACCCAATTTGTGACTGGCATAGTATGTAGCATGAACACACCCAATATGAAATGGGAATAACTCTGCCTAAAGATACACCATAAATTGTTCACAGTACCTCACCTACTGTCATACAGACCTTTGTGTGTGTTCATTTTATGTCACAGCCCTTATTAAAGCCTGAGTATTTCATTTCAAAGGGTTGTGGGCGGTCTCTTGACGTTGCTATATTTAATGGTCTGTGGACAGACATCCAGGTGAGCAAACACCCACAGGTAGCTCATTGAGATGGAGAAAACATTGGGCTGTTTTGTTTTTTTTCACACTAAAATGAGGTTAACCCCGGACAACACTCATGAACTTTTCAACTCTTGAATTTAAAGATATCCGAGGTCATGTGCAGCTTGAGAGTATTCAAGGAGGCTTTATAAGAGCATGATATGAAACCTACCCAGGGTTCAGGGGGTTTCCATAGTTGTCATGCTTGGGCCTCCCCTTGCCAAACTCCATGCTTGTGATGAATGCAAGACCTGATAAGAGAAACCAATTAAGTGTTTCTAGGTCACTTCAGATTTAACCTATTTAAAGTGCAAAATCACAACGTTTTTTTGCTTTTGTATACCTGACTCGACTCCACAGTGGGCGCCATGGTAGTCTCTGTACTCCCTGCAGCCGGCTTTTTGCTCCAGGCTGGGACAGGGCTCTCCGTTGTTACTGGGCTGCTGCTCTATGTGACGTACACGCACTCGCATTGAAGGTTGGCAGGGCTTGGCACAGCCACTCCAAAAGCTCCATTCGCTCACAGCGCAGTCCTGAGCTGGAGGTTGGCACCCATATTGGGAGAGAAAGAGTGTTATTAAAACATAACCTCTGTGTTGGCGAGCGCAAAGTTGATCTGAGGAGATACCCAGAGATATTTGGCCTAACACTGACTTCTACAGGTCACAGTGTGCACAGAGGTGACTTCTGAGACACAGTAACAGTAAAAGCTTGCAGCTTTGTTGCAGATTGCATAATTATCGTTTTCCTGTGGAACACTGTAATGGAGCTAAATATCCTGGAAATAACTTAAATCAATGAAGCATTGATTGTGACTTGTAGAATTAGTGTTTCCTGCTCTACTACAAGTGGTTTGAGAGCCGGCCAAGTGAGCAACCCATTCAATCACCAAGTCCTGTGATTTTTCTTTTCGGTTGCTTTGTGCTTGATGATCAGGCTTTGATGTATTAAGCAAGCAGATTTAGTGACTACCGGCCTATAACGCATATTAGGTACGCTCTGCTTGTTTGACTGGAACTGTAATTGCTACAACTGATTGACAGAATCACATTCTTCAAATATTTGTACTAATTCCATTATGTGGGCTAGTCCACTGAAATGAGGCTAGGCACAGCCTGCACAAACAATTTCACATGTATGGGGAACATATCCACACTACCAGCTATGTGTCAGTTGAGATACAGTATGTGATAAGCAGCCTAGTATCAACCTGGCACTGAATATGATCTTACTACAGCAATTTTCTTTATCTTCTGTCCAATAAACAGACAGATTAAAAGGGTTATGTCACACTGGTATCATGCACAACAATAAACAGCACACTCAGAGCACTGCTCTCTACTCATCCTTCACCTGGGCACTCTGTGAAGTAGTCGAAGCAGCAATCCTTGGTCCTGACACAGCCCTCGTCGCAGTAGCATGTCCCATACACACGGTCCATCCTCCAGTCAGTGGTCACACATCCCATGTCTCTGCCACGGCAGCATCTCCCCAAACAACCCCCAGAAACCAAGTGGTTCTTCACCAGGGTAGAAACCACCAGCAACAAGCAGGTAAACTCCACAGAGGATCCCATCATGAAGGAGTGAAAAAGGTGGTCAGAGCAGAAGTCGACCCCTTGGTTGCCCCAATATGCGATTTTTACCACTCTTACTTCTAGGTGTTCTCCTCTTCTCGATGTGTTTGTCCCCGTTCTGCTCCTACTCTACCTCTGTCATGCTCATGATCGTGAGAGGGAGAGGTTGGAATACCAGCCCAACCCAGCCAAGACTTTGCTCTGCCACAGGAGCCCTTGTGACCTGGAATTCCTGTATCCGTCTCCTGTGTCCAGCCCTTCAGTTTCCCTCCAGAAAAAGGTCTGCAGAGTGACCTACAGTACAGAACACCCCATTCCAGCTCTAATCAGACTCCCATGTCCCTCATACTGTGTGTGCATACTCTCCTTCAGAGCTCGTGTGTCTCTCCCTGTTCCCGGCCGAGCACCTCCCTCCAGTCGATCACACACGGGAGGAGACAATGAGGACAAGGGAGGGGTAAGCTGGTGAGTTTGGTGTGTGTTTCCCCCCCACCTCACTCCCCACCCCACCCCCCCACCCCCAGCTTCAGTTCTCTCTCTTCTCTTACTCACCTGCCTTATTCTCATATCACTTCTCGCCACTTTCCCTGCAGAATTGCTGTGACCCTGATGCCAGTCTTGTTCAACCGCTCTCTGCCACCCCAGACCTCTGAGTCCCAAAAGAAAGGGAGGAATGTGAGCAGTTGGCAGACCTCCAGACAATTGTGCCAGGGGGCCCGCTGAGTGTTGTAAAGCCACCCTTTGGTTCTCACCTCACTGCCTTTTTGATATTTTTCTTCAGCATACTGGAATCTATCAAAAATCTCAACACATCAGACATGATTTCCACTTTCATAGTTTGGACATTTGCTTGGTTAGTTTGTCAGTTTATCTGATAGTAGTTTAACATATTGGGAAATACCTTTTTTTTTAAAATGAGACTTGGATGAAAAGATCCATACTACTCTGAATATCTGTACATTCAACATGAAGCTACAGTCAGGAGCCTGTTAGCTTTGCTTAGCATAAAGACTTGAAACACAGGAAGACAACTAGCCTACTAGCACCAGCAAGTTCATTTATTGTTAACTGACATGTTATATCTTATTTGTTTAATCCATACAAAAACCAAAGTATAAAAAAAATGAATTTTTGGCTGGCAATCTCACAATGATGTCAGGACTCCAGGAAGTCACTGCACCTGGCTCAGAAATAGTCTGTCAAGCCCTGTAAAACCACAACTTGATGTTTCTTTTAGTTTTGTGAACAAGCAAGATATAACATGTTAATTTGTGACTTGTAGACATGCTAACAGCTTTTTTTAACTTTTGGACAGAGCCAGGCAAGGTCTATCCCCCTGTTTCTAGTTTTTACGCTAAGCTAAGCTGACTGTCTCTTGGCTGTAGCTTTATATTTAGTGTACAAATTGAAGAGCGGTATCTGTCTTCTCATCCAACTCTCTGCAGATAAGAAGGCAGATAAGAAGGCACATAAGCCTATTTCCGAAAATGACTCACTACTTTCAAAAATTGTCAGTGAGATAGCATGCCTACCTCAGGTTAATATTTTAAAACAATGAGTCTTTGACCACCAGTGTATATAACTATTTGCAGACAGGGGTGTGGCTGTAATTTATAACTCTTAGAGCACAGCGGGGGCAAACTGTAGGTGACAGACTCATTTCATATACTATAATTCTGCAGAGGCATGTCTAGCAAGGCTAATTGTTTTATCTCATCAAGATGGGGCTCATAGCTGTCAGCTGATTGATTAACAGGAGTATTAGATTTGCTGAGTGAAATTGAGACATGCTTAAAGGACACAGAATTTTTACCATGTCCTCTGTGATGTTTTCAGTGTATAAAAGCTGATAACCTACATGCTACTTTGCCCTTTTTCCACTCGTATCTTAATGTGATTCAGATTAGAGCTTTCCGATAACTAATAAAAAGTGACACCCATACGTGTGAATTTTAAGTTAGACATTTGTAATTCTGCAGTACCCAGGCAAAAAGCATTTTTCACAGTTATGTTTGTTCAAGGAGCCTGAATGTCTGAGGATGTTGTGAACTCCAAATAGGGTCAGCTTTTATTTGAGCAGTACCTCCTCCATCTCATGGGAAACAAATGAGGCCTCTGCAGGGAGCATTAGCTGGGAATGAGGCCTCCCTTTACCCACTGCTATAGAAGGAGCAGATATTTGTTATAATGTGGATACTTTGCCTCTTCTGCTTTGAAAAACAGCTTGTGGAGAGCAGAGGGGGGTCTCTTTGGGTCCTTTGATTCTTCTTCTCGCTATGGAGCAGGTAGGTCAAGCGACAGTAATAGCCTTCATCTTCACCATAATCATCAACAGCGGCATCACTGGGCGGATTGAGGAGCATGTGTCTGAATCAGTGTATATTAAAGTTTGAGGGGGTGAACTCAGACTGACCTCAGATGTAAAACTACTGCACTGTGTTATTATACAAATATTAAATGTGACACTTTTATATGATAGATAATCCTGGCTTATGTTACATACTTAAAAATAAAACATGACGTATTGTTAATTAATTTGAGAAGGTGCCTGTTTCCCAAATGGTGGATATCTCATTTTGTAAGTCTGGTAATGCTTACAAATTGTGAAAAGGAAGGGGATGCCACTCAAATGTCACTAAGGCTAACACACACACACACACACACTGTACAATTTCAGTGCTGATTTGATCCGTCCACTGATGCAAGACTTACAGCTGCATCAGTTTGCTATGGCGTCAGCACGTTGGAAGTGCACATCAAAGCATGTGTGTTTTACATCTGACATGCCCCCAACCCCGGACCTCCTGCCCTTACTGTGCACTTGTCAAAGACAATCAGCCTTCCCGCAGTAATACACCCTTCTTGGAGTTTCTTAGTGTATATGAGTAAAGAGAGAAAGGAGATCAAGCCTGTGTTAATGTATCTCAAGATGATGAACAGTAACTATGTGTGTTTATAGTCGTCAAACTCGGTCCATCACAATCTCATGCAGACACACACGACCATTTGACAAACACAAGGGCAGAGATAGTAAGACATACAAAAAGAGACTGGTTGGGTTTAATTAGGAATGAATAGTGTGTGTGCCATTACTTCTTTTACTGGGCGTCAAGGAGACGGCAGGGTGAATCCTCGCTCAATCTCACTTATATGGGGAATGCAAACCATGGCTGTCCCCATGGTAACGGCTGACCTGGGTTACTATAGTTTCAGAACCTTTGTTGACAAATGCTATGCATTCAACTTTTTCATTTCAATTAAAGTGTTGTAAAGATATAATGATGATGTCACCTTTGTCAAGTTTTGTGTAAAATATTAACTATGGCAATGCAAACATATAGTATACATGGCTGAGTCCACTTCCCCATAGAGCTCCTTGTCATTTACAACCTTTTCAGATCTTTTTCTACACTCACTGAAGAGGGATTTATTGTAATTCTTCTCACTTTTCTACTGGTGATTGATGTTCTGACCTCAAAATTTTAACCTTAACAAACTATTTAATCAAAGAAGTTAGTCTAATTAGGTCATGTTTGTTCCTCCCTAATGAGTGCAGTCAGTTTCTGTCTCATGAATGGACCTCTTTGTCTGCTAGCTGTCTCCAACTTCCTCCCTCCACGTGTACATCTGTAGGAGGAAGTGAGTGTACATACAATATCTGTTTATGAGCTGCAGTCTTTTTTTTTGCAGTGTGTGCACCTTAGCTGTGCGTTCGTCCATGTAATGGCATTTGAGGAGGTGAGTCTTTTATCTTATTCCTCGTGATTGATGTACCCGGTGGTGACACAGAGAGTAAGCTACATGAGTCATTATTTAAAGAGTTGAGAAGGTGGTTGTTTGACTTGGCTTGTGTTATCAGAACACAATTTCCAGGCCGATGTAGATCTTGGAAATTAAAAAAAAGTGAGGTTCAGTGGGTGAATCCATTTAAAAAATACTGAGATTTTCTTTAAATACCTTAAGCGATACAGAGAGGAGATATAGATATTTGCCCTGTACCTGAGGATTACTTTCACCATGACCCTGAGTGAGTCCATGCTCTTTATAGGGACACTTCACATCACACAGCATCTATTATTAGCCATCCAGTACATCCCACTAATGATGCTCCCTTCATTACAGGTCATTACTGTTTGATCGTTTATGGATGATAATACGCCTCTCCAGGACCGATGCCGTAGAGAGGAATAGATAAGACTGGCGGCCTTAGAGCGTTGCCGGTGTAATGACCACAAAGACAGTGATATTAATGAAAGTTTTTCGCCTGCACAAGCTTGACATCATCACCGTTAATTGCCCCCTCATCAGTCACCTATCAACCAGTATGTAAATCAATGCGGACATTAGAAGCAACAGCGGGCAGATGAGGCAAGATATGTGGGTGGGGAGTGGGACTGACCTCTGCCTCTGAGAGAAATGAAACTTCAGGTAATGATAATGACTAGGAGAGAGGGTGCATCTATCACTGTGGATTTCCATAAATCATATTGTGAAATGTCAGAGAGCAACGGGAAGGCCCTTGTGGTTTGTGTATGTGTGTGTGTGTGTATTGCTCTGCCAAGGGCAAAGTGTATAAAGCCATACATCAAGGACTGGCACCGAAAATCATTCACAGAATTTTCTCAGTCGTGCTTTGACTTGCATATTGTTGGCAAAAATGTCAAATCTCACTCATAACAGGCAATAACTGATACTTTTGAGGTTAGGAATGTGTGGGAGGCAAATATAACAAAAAAACCTCCTCACCTGGCAGCTGTGAAAACTTGTAAGCAAACATTCTTAAATGATAAAAAATGATCTTGAGGTTGCAGACAAAGAGCGCAATCAAAGAAACCTGTCAACATTTGCAGCACAATGAGCACTGTTGCCATAGATTTGACAAAGTTTTCAGCTCAGCTGTGTTTATATGATGGCAAAGACAAAGATTTGACCTCTGTGCGCCCCTCTTGAATACACAGACACACAGATTACTATAGGATCAGGAGTTGCTGTTGACACATGCCACTTGTTTGCTTTATCATTTGTTTTTGATCACTGTGTAACTATCTTTTAGAATCTTTTAAGAGCCCAAACTAGTTTCACAACAGAAGAGATAGAAGAGTTATTGCCTTAATAAAAGAGGAATTTTTATCGGTTGTCTGGAGGTCTTTCGTGTTAATTTCTTCGCAAATAGTGGATATGATGCTTAGGATATGTTGTGAGGGGTCGACCACCTGATGAAGAAGAGGCATGGAAAAATCCTACCTCAATCAGTTACAATCCTGACATATATTTAAACAAATAGTAAATTATATCAGATCCATTGAGACTTTAAAAGAAAGTTTGTGCGTGTGTGTGTGTGTGTGTGTGTGTGTGTGTGTGTGTGTGTATGTGTGTGTGCGCGCACTGTGACATATTAAAAAGCGCGTTTTGATCTTTGTCCCCAGACCAAACCTGGCTAAGCATATTTAGGGCATTTTGGATTTGAAGCGTTGGCAAAGTTATAAATTTGGCAGACAGGCTACATTCTCTGATCCCCGCTGATAGAGTCAACTGGCACAATATCAAGTCAGGTGAAACAGTAACACAACCTGGCTATTCTTCAGTGTAACACTGGTTAAGCTGGGACATGAAGATTTTAGTAGCTAATATTAACAAAAAATTGAACTGCACCTGAATCTTAAATGTTCTGTTGCAGCATTTTTGCATAATCGGCTCAACAACAAAAAAAAAAACAGTTGAAATTGGCCACGGTTGATTGAAATAAGTACTGTACTCTTGGTCTGGTTCTGTGGAATTACAGTGAAACGATAAACCACTTGTGGGCAGGCCCCAGTAAGGCTCTTATTAAAGACCTCATTGTTGACTGTTTGTTCCAGGTCATTTTGTTTCACTACACTTGAAAGGGACGGTTAAAAACCCTGCAAGAAGAGGGAGACCCAGCCTCCGTTTGAGCGTGAATACAAGCCCTTCACTTAGCATGAATAAGGGGATGGCTCTTGTGTTTCTAGGTCACTGCGTGTCCCTGAAATACACATCTCACCGTCCACATGGAGGGAGGGAGGGAGGGAGGAACGGACACAAACAGTTTGACAACATCACAATTGTATTTAACAGGGAGCTGAAGATATACACTCCCTGAAATTAAACACAGTTGGCAGTTGTTTTCATTGAGCCATAGCAACCAAGATGACATGACCGCCCCTCTCCTGCCTCCTCTGTCTCCACTTTGTCTAATGAAATAGAAATGTCACAAAAAAGAAATGAAAAACCTTGATCTTTCACTTGAAAGTCATTCAGATAATCAAAAGGCCTTGATCTGTAACTTCCGAGCCCATCGGCCTCCATACTAGATGATCTCAGTCATTGCAGTGCACCTACATCCTTCAAATGACAGTGAAGTGGCCATCTTGGCTCTGTTTCCCCACTGAGGATGGCTGTAGTGGAGAGATAGCACACATCAATCATCAAAAAAACAACATTTTATCCTAGGCATGAACACTTCTTTCTTTATACTTAATGTGTTTGTTTTGTAGTTTTATGATTTTTCATAACATTGTGCTTTACCCCTGCTGCTGTTCATGCAGTATTTGAGTTTTACTATCAAGTGACTCAGGCCATATCTGTGGTTGTTCTTGCTGCTGTGGCATCTGCCAGTTATCATCTGTACTTCGTACTCACCTGGCAGTTTGTTTTATACATGGCTGGCTGTTTAATTGGTATATACTATAATCATGACTCTTCAAGTCCCCTTACACTCAAAAAAGTGCTTTTCTTCTTGTTCCTACACTTGGAAGTTTGAGCTTCACTGTGCAGAATGATGTATGTGTAGAGTTTGACACTTGAAGGCTGTTTTCACATTTATCTGCTGAGGGGAAAAAGATTTTCTGTCTTCATTGAAAACCAGATTTTAAAAGGTGGGCCTATGAGCATGATTTGTGACATCACAACTAGTTTGGAAGTCAACCCTGGTCCGATATTCAATTTTCACAAGTGTGATGTGGACACTTAAAGCCTCCAGTGCTAAAACAGTGAGAATGGACTTGACAGTGAAGTATGAGACGTATTGTGTCAAGCAGTTAAACTTTTGAAATGAAAATTATTTAGTCTACATATTCATAAATTCTTAAAGTTATTCACACTATGATAACAGGGACACAGTTGTATTTTGTGCACAATAAAGGTATTCTGGGATCCATCTTCAAGTTGAAAGAGGTAAAATAACAAGGTCAACCTCCCTACAAATTTAATAACCGCAAAATAGTACAAATAACTCTCTTCTGCTACACTGCAACATTATCTATCTTCAAATAATGAAGTCCTCATTTCTCTCAAGACAAAAAGACAACTGCTATGACTGCCGTCTTTGTCGATTACAATGAACAAGACCATTCAGAGACATTAGCTGCCCATCATACAGCAACAAAACTATGTGTTATGTGGGAAAGTACCACATTCTGAGATCTGGGGGCACAGTTTCGTGTCTGTTTTGTAGATATGGAATGCAGATTATGTTTCATTGCAATCTTTTAGGCATTCTGATTACCAGGCGGGTCGATATGCACTGTATGTGCCAAAGGGGAGGGTGAAGCCTCCTTTATTAGCCTGCGCTGTACTAGAAGCTCCAGAAGAAAAATGATGATTCACAGAAAAGAGAAACGCACTCAAGCTAACAAAAATAAATTTATTTAAATTTGGGAAGACGTTTAACAAGGCACAATACTGGTTTTGCTAAACTATTAGATATGTCAAATGTGGGTGTTTCAATTTACTCAGCTAATAAGCTTTATAAAACATAATTAGTGTTTTAGGACAATGTTTCAAATACTGTAATGAGATCCAAGCTTACTGATGAAACAGCAAGAAATATGGCAGTATTACATAACAGCCATTAAAAGCCATTAGAAAACTAAAATAAATATATTTTCATGCAGATGCTGAGTGGAAAACTACTGAGACCTGTGAGAAGGAATGAAAATATATAGCTAATAATATTTATCATCAGCACTTTTTTTTCCACAGTGAACACGTTTGTAAGAATAACACTCTACATGTAATCATTACAAGAGGAGCACAGGTCAGGAATCCCAAAATATGAATACCAGCCAGGTTGAGCAGCAAACTAATGTCACTGAAGACAAAAAAGCCGTTACAACGAGCCACTTAAACGAACATGGTGCCCAAGATGTTTTATTCTCTTCAGACGTCCTTGGCACAGACTCTAATGTTTTGATCCTTGACCAGTGCGACTGGGAAAGTGGTGATTGTCAGGATGGGGGTTTTCTCGATTTCCTAAGTTTCTTGAGCTTTTCTTGCCTCACTGTCTCGCCCTCCAAAGAGGACAGCTCAGATATCCTGTGGATAAAAGAACGAGAGGCTCCCACCATCGGGTCTGGGTAGGACTGGCCTGAGGGGGAGAGAGAGCCAAAGACACAATGAGAGGGTATGGAAGGAAGAGAAGAAGAGATATCAGAGTAAGATCTATGATACGATATCCTCACTTATACACTGAAAAATACTTGAACTATCCTGCTTCTCTTAATCTCCATCATCTTAATTTGTGAGTGTGGATTTAACAAGGGATGTCAGTTAGAGTTAAAGTCGTTCTGCCTCACTGCAGCGTGTTTCATAAAAAATACAAGTGTGATTGCTATTTTGAGCGTATAATAAAAATGTGTAATAAAATGAAATGGTGAAATATATATACAAATATTAATAATACATTAACCGGTAGCAAAAACTGAATGCACCAGTTTTAAACTCAGCTAAGAAGCTTTAGGTATGAATCAGACTGAGCTTCAAACTGGAGCAAACAGTTGAAGTAAAACATTATGACACAGTGTCAAGAGCCCCTCACTCCACATGACAACACTAACACTCCCTTCTACCTGTGACCCCTTGTCCCACTTTGCTATGGTGCTCAAGACCTGACTATAATAAGGTGTGGGATCTGGGCTTTTGTTTGAAGAAGGGAAATCCATAAAAAATGACATATTTGCTGGCTGTAAGTCAATGTCACCTGTACAAGTTGAAGGTTGGATTCCCCTTTCCACCTACTACACAGACAGGCCTGGTGTGTTTAGACCACATTAAATACCTGAGGATGAGGACAAACCGTCTACTTAACTCTTGGTTCTCACAGGAAAAAATTAAAATAACTCACTCTTTTGATTGTCTTTAGCAGTCAGTAGATTGTAGGTTGGATAATTCACCTTAGGCCTGCAGAGGAGAGCGGGTGAGCAGAAGAGGAATTAAGTCTGAGAAATAATTGAGAGACCTATTGATTGGTTTGGTCTAATTAAGATTATAAGAGCAAAAATACCTGCTGAGCTTGCAGCTCTCAACTGAGAAGGTGTTCCTGCCATTGAGGACTAAAGTGGAAGGAAACAGGATGGCTGGACTTGTATTCAGTTTGTATCTTTCAGGGTAGCTGGAGGACAGAAATGAGAAGGTAGAAGTGCACATACATGTGGATAAATCCTTTGTATTTGCTTTATATCCTTTATTGGCAGCCCGATTTAATTTATGTTTACCTTTAAGATTTATATGTTTGGCCAACTTTTATTACTATGTGAGAATGAAGATAGTTCTCTGTCACTTTACAAAGTTTAAAAGCAATAAAAATGAACTTTTCCAACAATGGATGACTAAAAATGACAAATACATTATTGGGCAAAATAATGTTGCTTATATTGTAGCTATAATCATGCACCGTGTTGCCAGAATACAATACTCAAGCTTGAAGTCTTCTGTTTCTGATAGATACTGCAAATTATGCGTGTCAAATTTTTAATTATAACTGGCTGCTGTTTTCGTCATTTACATTCTTGTAATTTGTCATAAATGAGGCAGTGACTCAGTATAATTACTGTAATCTGTGCAGCTGTCTCCAGATATGTGCTATGAACAGTCCAGCTACAACGACTGGATTGAGTGACATTAATCCACTGGTTACCCCAGGGTGAAAGGCCGTCCCGCATGGCTGTGGGAAAACTCCTTGGAGAGGCTGAAGTGATGCAGGTTGCCTGGTCTGTGCACATGAAAGTCTCTTGGCAGTGGGGGAATCACAGTTCTGGTACTCTCTAACCTCCCACCTGAAAATAATATTTAGCCATTCAAAGCTGACATCTGGTATGAAGACACACTTTACCAAAAGGTTAATTGTATCTCTTGATTTTATAAATACTCTTAATTATTACTTAAAAATCTCAGGTTTGAATAAATGATTGACACCAGTGATCATTACAGATGATACAACTCCACCTACTGGTTGTTATAATAGGTTACAGTGCCAGTATGTGTCTCACCTTCAATGTGTATCTACTTTAAAGAACACTGAAGAACACATTTTTTTATTTTTTGGAGGTCAAATGTGCCCTGAAAGACTTGTAACAACTCATGAAAATTAGCTTTTGAAAGTGAAACTCTCCCTCCATGATTGAAAGCACTGGTCTTAAGTGGTCTTAAGTGCAGTGAACAAAACCTGCAACTCTTCAAATACTTGGAAACAAAATTGGATTAGTGTCAATTCTCAGGCCACAATGGATCAATAATTTGTGAAAATAAAGTCTTATGAACATTCTCTCATAATGAGAGGGCAAGTCCTACTCTGCAATTCTTACATTTCTCATCAAAAAGAAAATGCCTCCCACAGATGTCCTTCTCTGAGCCATTGTTCTCTGCCTCCAGTCTGTCATCTTTGGCTAAATTAGGTGACCTAGATTAGAGAAACAGAGATACATTTACCAGCACACACAGATTTCACAGAGGTGAACACCACCCAGAATAATGACACATAATTGTAGCATTTGTGTGTAATTATTCTTGGATCTTTCATCAAGAGTATCCCTGTCACTTATGTATAAACACTTTTATTACCACTTCTATTTTTTGAAGACTGTCCAGTAGTTGTGACTCACTGTTGGTACCGTAGCAGGCAGATTTTCCGGGATATAATAGATGTTTTACCCCATAAAATTGCATTTCTAGTACACTGGCTTTATTAATTAAACCATACATACATATATATATATATATATATATATATATTGTGTAGATTTCTTGGTTCTTTGCAAAACGTTAGCATGTCTTACCCTCCAACTATAAGGCCGCTCAATAAGGTTTTCCCATCCTGCGACTCTACAACACAGAAAGTCAGTCAGCCAGACGCATCAGCCGACACAACTGCCATGGGATAAACATTAGCTTGTAGCACACACATCACATGAGCAGGCTTACTCACTGCTCAGGGGTTGAATGACAGGGAATTTTCTTCTTGGGTTAATATTTTGCCTGACATCTGCGTCTCCTCCACCCGCTCCCATCCTGAAGCTCCTGTATGTCGGATATCCAGTCGCATCAAGGCCGCGCTGGCTGTAATTTGAGCCTCCCTCCGATATTAAAGCCTTTGCGGTAGGTAACGTTACAGATGCTTTAACCTGGAAAGTCATCATGTTGGAGGTGCCGTACAGATGGCTATTCTACACATCACCTCCTTTTCAATCTACAGTAAGATACCTTGTCATTATAACGGTGAGAGCGTACAAACTAACGCTAGTTATACCGGAGTAATGCTAGCCAGGCTACACACTGCTCACTGTGCTACCGAGTCACTGCGTCACCATGGAAACAAGCTTCATAAAAGCATTGGATTTATTGTTTTTTTTTGTTTCAAATTGTCCAAATGCACAATCATTTCCTTTCTTTTCTGTTTTTAATTACGTGAACCCCCAAATTATATCTTACCGTTTACATTCTATACATTTGCCCCTTTATCTTATTCACATGTAGGGTTAATCCAGTGCTTTGTATTTGGATACAGTCCCCCTTTAATTTTAGGTTTCAAGACTGAGCTTTGGTAAAGTTGAGGTGGGAAATGGATACCACTGCTAAATATCTAATTTAATACATATACCAGAACAAAACTGAAGGCATTACATGCATGAAATGGCACAAAACAATGACAAGACCAAGAAAGGGTTTTTTCCATTTTTTTTTTATTGAAGACTACATCCAGTCCCTTGAAAAACCTGAAAGAGGAAAACATACATTGTTAAATTTCCACTTAAAAATAGATACACAACAATTTATAAACTACTAAACAAAACTTTCTTCTATAGTAACACATGTTATAATGTGCCTTTACACCCCATAGGGAGGTATTAGAGACAGGCATCAGTCCAATATTCCAAAATTGTATTTGCAACAACTTTTATATTGGTACCAATTGCACTTTTGGAATGAAATCATTGCCACGTTTGCTTAAAATACATCCAATCTGCCTTTCCAATCGTTTGAGCAAATATGCCCTCATTACTTCTCCACTGTCTCCAACAGAAGATACTAGATCAATGGCTAAGATGTGGTTTCAGAAATAGTTGGCTTATTTTCAGCTAGTTTTCACCATAGTCGATAAGATGGGGAAAAAAGATGATGCATCATCAACCACTTCTAATGAGCTATTTTAAAAGCTAAAAGTGTTCCTACAGCTCACCATAACTTTAGTTCATCCTCCTGATCATTCTGTTGATCTGGTCCTCCCTGTTGCCAGCATCTCCTCCCTCCACAAAGTGTGTGGTCTTCTTGTTCATACCACCGCGGGGTGACGACAGCTTGAAGGGCCACAGGAAGTTGTTGGCCGGCTTGAAGTTCTTTCCAACTGTGAAAATCTCATGGATGAGATCCTCAACACAGATGATGCCATATTTGCCTGCAGATGTAAATGCAATATGTTTAAAGTTAAACCACACCAGACCTCGTAAACTCTTGACTACTTCTGCAGAAAAATAAAAGATTTGAGAAATCAAATGTGAATGAATACCAACTGTCCCTTTGGACAACTTTGGATTCACTGATTAGAAAAGTTATTGATCTTTTATTTGAACTCAGGCTGAATTAATTTATTGTCTCATCTTTTGAGCGAATGCCAAGTCATCATGCAAGTTCACAAGAATTTCCCAAAAAGCTAGACATGCAACATTTTATCTTGAGACAAGAACTTCCAGGAAGGGTTAATTAAAGTTTTATCAGGAAGGATCCACATCTGTTATTAGCACACAACTAAAATAATATCTCCAAATGGAGATAGTCATGGTTTTGCTCGCTTGTGGTTTCAGACACAACTGGCTTAGTTTTTCGTTTTTTCACCATAGTCGATAAGACGGGGAAAAAAGTGTACATCATTAACCACATTGCGGTCACCCTGTCAGAATAATTTAATACTCATCGCTGCCTTCATCTTACAGTACAATATTAAAGTTAAGATTCTGCTGTTCCTGCACTGATTTGCAGCAGCAATTAATAGCACCAAATATAACCTTTACTTATCTAAACTGTTTTGGCTCATACGGAAAGCTTACAAATTATTCTTCCCTCTTAGGAGTGTGCCGTTTAGAAACCTCTAGTTTAAGACAGTGCAACATGTGCATACCAAGGGCCTTCTCCACCAAAGCGTTGTCTGTGAGGGCAATGCGTTGTTTCCTCATCCTGCCATGGCCACGTTTGTAGATGAGCTCACGCACAGACTTCAGGTTGGGGTATCTGAGGGGAAACACCAGGTTTCAAGTTATAAAATTAGCTCAAATCAGCTCTGAGCAATGCAGATGTTGCATATGGGTTACATCCTAAAAGGCATTACTAGATCATTCACAGTGCAAGCAGTTTGCCTCTTAGAACTGTTTGCTTCCTTATTTTTTACATTCATTTCACTTTATCATTATAGCTTCCTAACAGATGTCACCTAAACTTAAAATTTGATGGTTGCTGAAGGTTGAAACAACATTAATTGTTTGTCCTTCAACCCAATTCAGTTTAAGTTTAAAAAACAAAACTTCCAGCTCTCTGCAGGGGCTCATCTCATAGCCTCAAGCATGTGACACTTGGGCCATGCCCTAATTAGAAGTGTCAGAGGTGTTTCAAAACAGTCAAAGGCAAAACACCTGCTCCAACATCACTGATTAGGTTGTGACCAGAGGTGTGACATGCTATAACATTTTAACACTGAAACCTACATATTCAAACTACAGTAGATGAGCGACTACTGAGTTTTTTCATCTCACTGGTAGATAGAAGTGACACTGACCAGCCATGTACTATGGACAGTTAGACAAACCTGATCAACTTTCCAACAACGGTATGGGGAGCAAGTCCAACCAGTCGGACTCTTAACTGTTTCACCACATAATGCAGTGAAATATTTTTCTATTATATACTGAAATATCAGAGGAGTTTAGAACTTTAAGGTTACACAAAAGGACAGGGGACACTGGTCATTTACTGTGACTGTAAGGTATTCTTGTACAAAATGTGCACATCTGTTGAGCTTTGTTTCTTTAAAAACCAATTAAGCATTGAGTACTTTTTATGCTCACAATAGCCAGCTAACATTTTCTCTGGGGGTTTTCAATCAGACTTCTTTACAGCAGGACAACAATATAAAGGAGAACATGTGGAGTCTAATCATTGAGGCTTGTCTTAAAATAAAGATACATTGAGAACAGTTTTTTGTAAAAACTGCCTTCCTCTCAATCAAGAAATTCACATTAGATGTTCTTATATTAATCCAGACCAATAACCTCAAATTACTAAAACTTTCATGGAATGTGGTTTCAGACAAAACTGGCTTAGTTTCAGTCAGTATTCACCATGGTCGATATGATGGGGAAAAAAGTTCAGCATCATTAACCACATCCCAGATATAAAAACATCTATAGTCACTAGTAACAGTGTTGATATCAGTACACCATGCCATACAATGAGCTTCCCATTTATAAATTAGGATAACATTCAGCATGGCTCACAAAGGGAATATATTTCTACTTTTTTATTTTTAAAGTGTTTATGGGTTGCCTCCACAGCTAATTACAGTAACAATGATAACATGATAACAGCCTTACCCCCAAGCGATGTAAGGTTCGGCAATCCTGAGCATATTAATTGAAGCCTTGTTCAATTTGACGAACACACCGTTGAAGATCTGGCGCAGACGGAGCAGCTGCAGAACTTTGCGGACCTTGGGGCTGACACCGTTGATACTGGAAAACAAATGTTTATGATTAGCATCCTCATAATCAAAGGATACAGCTTATACAAGTTACAGTATTGATTGTGGTTTCAGACAATAATTGGCTTATGTTTGTACAAATCTGTATCACCAGAGTCGATCAGTCGGGGAAAGAGCGTGCATCATTAACCACATGACAGCATTTACAGACCAAGCAAATCTACACATGTTGAAGTGCAACATTTACATGGATTGCTGTATTAACCCAATTTAGGAATTACTGTTCTTAGCAGCCTCTGAATCCAAACACTTAACTTTACTGACTGCAAACTTGTTATCACATTGATTTACTAAAGTCAGTACACTGCTTGACAACAGATCAAAGCACTGTCATAAGCCACTACATACAGAACAGCTTACAACGTTTAAGCAGATCATGCACACAAGGTACAGTCACAATAGCAGATTTAGAAATAAAACTGAATACTGAAGGAATCCTAATGAAATGTGGACAGGGCACCTTCAGTCAGCAACACAGCCATACATTATAAATTCATTAAAATTTTGTTATCTTGTTCCATGCTGTATTTCTGCTATCTTTCTGCTTTCTTGTTCTATTCTGTTCACACAACATCTATTGCACATCTGTCTGTCCTGGAAGAGGGATCCCTCCTCTGCTGCTATTCCTGATGTTCCTTCCATTTTTCTCCCCATTAAAAGGGTTTTTTTAGTAGTTTTTCCTTATTAAGTCAAGGGTCAAAGGATACAGGATGCTGTATTGCTGTACTGACTGTAAAGCCCTCTGAGGCAAATTTATGATATTGGGCTATACTACTAAAACTGACTTGACACAGTAGAGCATATAAGGTCTACTTTGAGGTCTTGCAATCCATGCAAATATTACTGACAAGGATGTAACCAACAAGAAAAGTTTTGTTGCCAGATAGTGGACACCACTCACCCTCTGATTCTGATGACAAAGGCCAGTTTGGGCTCAGCTGGCACATAGTAGTTTCCCACTTTACGAGCACTGCGTCCCAAGCGAATTTCACGCCTGTACATCTGCCTGTACTCCTTGTGGTACTTCTCAGCCCTCTTGTAGATCAGTTTCCTGGTCACTTTGCGGGCCTATAAACACATCAGAACATATGTTCAGTTTGTGCAAGAATGACAAAACCAATCAACAGGAATCAGTTCCTTGAACCGGCCAACATGCAGGTATGTAAGTTAAGTACCTTCTTCTCAGCCAGCATCTTCTTGACGCGCATGGCCTTCATGGTGGCGAAGGCCTTTCGCCTTTTCAAAAGGCTCTCAGGGACAGCCGGAACTTTTTTTCTGATGAAGAAAAAGATAATTCAGTTTAAAACACGTGGACAATAACGATTGTTCTCACATAACTGACTAGTTAAGGTGAAATATACCGCTGGTGGTTGCTAGCTTCCCATCCTATCATTAGCCGGCTTCCGTACAGAGTAAGTACTCTTTAAAACACCACACCAAGTGTCTCTGAAGCGTTAAAAGCAGCATTAAAGTCGACATCTTTAACAGTTAATCCCTACTTCCTTTTTTTGTCACAGAAACATGATATAAGACGAGTGCATGGGCGCTACAGAGGCAGCCATGATGTACTCGGCTATGAGGCTACACACAGTCTCCATAAAGTGATCATAACAATTAATAATCACTATTCTCAACAATACTAGTAGGATTATGATGTGTGGACACTAGACAATCTATCCAGGGTGGAAAATGAACAAAGATAACTGTTTAAACACTGGATGTGTTCAGATTTCACTACAGCGGTAAACACTCACTCTGCGTCCGCCATTGCGCCCACCGAGAAAGAGAAATTTTCTTTTGCGCATGTCCGCGTTAAAGGAATGAGGACCTCTACGGTCTGTCCGTCTAGCTGCCTGACTTTGTCATTTACTCTATTAAGCGAAAGCCTAACAAAATATTCTAAAACTACATTAATATGATGGCATTTTTTTTAATTTTAAAAAATATGGCATTAATTGTTTAATTTTTCTTTTGTAATGCTGTTGGTTGAATGGCCCCTAAATTTACAGCTACATTTTGATTTTGTTTCATTTAGAAAGTTCAGCAACGAATTCTGGAAAGCTAACACTAATTTTAAAATGTTTATTCGGTAACCCAAGAACATTTTTTGGCACATTTTGTCATTGTTATGAAATAAGGTGGTCTCATGATGAGACCATGGATGGCACACTATACCTTCCATGGGGTAAGTCAATACCCATGGATGTTGGTAATACCACATGTGATGTTATGCACGTACTGACCGGCAGAGGGAGCAAACACTTCATTTTGCAGACCGGTATCAAAGCGCGTCTGGAGGTGGGAAAGTTTCCTTTGCTGAACCTTTCCACTGGATCCCATTTGGAAAAAAAGACAACCTCGTCTATTCCAGGATGTAAAACCGGTAGTGTGATGCAGGTTTATGAATGAATACACATATTCCAGATTGACTTTAAAGGTCATGCACATCTATTCAAGATGCATATTTAATTGATTCAAATGAATGAAAGTAGTCTACTCCTATGGTCCAAATATAGATTTGACACACTCTCTGCGTATTTCCATTTTTGTATGACTTATCTTTCTCTTCTCAGCAAAAATATAATGCAAATATTTTAGAAGCAAAATCTTTTTGCAAAATATTTAACATATTAGCTGATAGTCCTAAATAGAATGAAGAGCTACAGTATATTAACAATATGAATATATACTATATTAACATCAACATTAACATTAACATATACACACAATTAACAGTACTTTATCCTTCAAAAATTGAATGGTCTGTTAGGAACATTTAGAATAAACAGGCACACTTTGGCTTTTAATACCACATGTTTCTGTTAATACATAGGCAGTTTTGCTGAAGCAAGATTTTAAATGTGACTTTCGCTGAATGCAATAATCACATTCTGGTATTACATTAGTAAAGGATCTGAAATTTCTTCTACCACTGCTTTGGCCCCCTGGCACGCCCACTAACCAGCAGCAAGCGTCCTGCAGAGCGTTGCACAACGTCGAAAACGTGAGTTAAATAAAGAAAAAAAAACCCCTTGCAAACCGGTGAAAAAGGTCTGCACATTGAACGCACCCCAGGTGAGTCCGTGGAAGTCTTGTCTGTGTGTCTAGGCCATTAAGTTTATTGGCTATCATAATCACCTTCAGGTTAGACAGAAAAACCATTTATGCACATATAGATCACATATAGATTGAAACATACGGATGTATATTACCCAAGTCTGTCTGGGTGCGTATTTTATCGATTCTCTTTCACCTTCCGCAATGCGCAGATCTGAATGGATTATTGTCAGACAATACAGCTGTATTGTCTTAGACTGCTTCTGAATTAAATTCAGTATTGTGTTCAAATATAATTCAGATGACATAAAGTCGGGATATTCTTTAAGGAATAACAAGGATTTTGCTTGTTCCATGTATGGGCGGACATTGACCTGGACTTGCAGACTATGGCATGACTGATGTTTTAAATTTGCATTTCGTGTTGGAAACCCTCTGTATCCGTTCATATCTAATTATATCCAGTGCTCATAAAATCCCAATCACAACCTTAATCCAAAATAAGGATTAAGACAAGCTCACTTATTAAATAAATCAAAACAAATCGGATATTTAGTCAGACAGTCCTGTTTGTGTAACTGGTTGTGTAACTAAGACATATTTTTCTCATAACAAATAGCTTTGTTTTAAAGATATTAAAAGCCCAAACAGAAAGAAGCAGTGGCTTTTAAAGAACAGGACAGCCGGATCTCTGATCTTCCTTTGGGATATTGAATTGGAAACAAATCGCAGCAGATTAGTGTTAAGTAAAATATTTGAGGTTACATCACCGCTGAGTGTACTGTATAGACCTGGCGCTTCATCCTGACAGGCGCTCAAGTCTCAGTCCTATTGGTCCTCAGTCAATTGCATTGATGGGTGGACTGAATAAATAGCGAGTGAGATGCAGTTGAGGATGAGATGAGTAGAGGAGCAGCAGAGGAAGTGGGAGGCACACAGTTCATAGTAGCTGCTCGTAACTCACTGCAACAGCGCGCTGTAGCTGCAACTGGACCCTGACTGACTGAGCAGCATCTTTAACTCTCATTGCACACGCAAGTTGTGGTCTCGTTTTCGCCTTTTTTCCGCCACTTTTTTGTGTATGAGCGTTGTTCGCGTTTCCTGCCTGCACTGTGATCCAGTCTTGTTCGGCGTCACCCTTACCTTCTTACCCGCTGTTAACAGGTTGCAAGAGGGGGAAACCTTCCCTGCGCTTCTGCCGCTGTTCAACTAGAATTGATTGAAACCTTGAGTCAAGATGATGATGATAATTATTGCGGAGTTCTTCATGGTCATTTTGAAGGTGCTCTGGGCTTTTGTAACGGCCGGGGCTAAGTGGGTTGTGCGGCCCAAGGAGAAGAGCGTGGCGGGACAGGTGTGCGTGATCACCGGGGCTGGAAGCGGCCTCGGGCGGTTCTTCGCCAAGGAGTTCGCCCGGAGACGAGCGATACTGGTGCTATGGGACATAAATAGCCAAAGCAACGAAGAAACAGCAGAGATGGTGCGGCAGATATACCATGAACTCGACACTCCCATAGCTAAAGACGGTAAGTCTTCTTTCCTTGCAGCAATTAGGATGTCATGAGTTTAATTTTTACGCACGGTCAGCAAAACGCTTGGCGTCTTAGGTGGTATTCTTGTCTGGCAAAGCGTATTTCAAGGATACAAGCTGCCGTAGTATCGTAAGCTGTGTTACAATGAATGCACTGAAATGTTTCACATGTGGTTGTATCGCTGCACACAGTTACATATTTTGAAATATAACCAGTCAGACTTTGGAATACTTGTTCAGATTGTTATTTCCAAAAGGGTGTAACAACTGGCTGAAAGGTGAACTCTATAAATATATTTAAAACTGACTCAAAACAACTGCTGAATGATTCAAGCTGTGGATAACAAGCAGTATTTTTAAAAAAGTCATGCAGTTTCATTTAATAATTTTTAATATTGGCAAACTTTAACACCAAACTTGTTCAACTGATCCCCTTTATCATATCTTTCCCTCCTCTTTAGGACCTGTTGGAGGGGTCGAGGAAGTCCCTCCTTTCCAGCCGCAGGTCTACACCTATGTGTGTGATGTGGGAAAGCGGGAGAGTGTGTATTCAACAGCTGAGAAGGTGCGTCGGGAGGTGGGAGAGGTGGACATACTGATCAACAATGCCGGTGTCGTCTCTGGCCATCACCTTCTAGAGTGCCCCGATGAGCTGATTGAGCGCACCATGGTGGTCAACTGCCACGCACACTTTTGGGTGAGTTGATGCACAGGCGATTAAGGATGCCATCATGGCAGAAAAGAATAGTTTTAGCAGCATGTGGACAGTGTTAGGACTTCAAGTGTGATGGTATCATTCCCACATGACATCTGCCTCAGTTTCCATGAGCACAATGTTATCAAATGTGTTTACTGTGATGCCAGGTTCACAGGAATGTTTCCATTCTGACATGCATGTCTATTCATAATCTTATTCTACTGTGTGCCAGACTCAAGAATCAGGGGTTTGTGGAAGTGCGTGTGCTTGCCTGCCTCCCAGTGTGTGTTTGTGTCAAGAATGAGAAAGTATGACCATATAATGCCTCGCATCTTCAGATTTCAGCCCCGTTTAGTTTGATTATGCCAGAGGAAAGTCACGGGTTTGGTTTTTCATGTCTTTCCTTCGCTGCTCTTTGGCAGCACCAGTCAATGAGGATCTCTGTTATGTCAGCCCTTCCTTCTCCTCTGCTTTGCCGCGCAGATCTGCACAAATCTGACTTGCGTGATGGAAGCAGGGGGTTCTGTACGTGGGTTGGATCTGTCTCAGATCAGCTCGCCACATTTTGTTGGCAGGCAGCATTTTGTTGTGTGTTAGATTTTACTCTGGCTCTGTTTCTCTGGCCTTTCAGTGTGAATGCTTATCTGAAAGTAATAGGTGGACCTGATGGAGGGAATATGTTACACTAGATAAGCACAAGCTGCAGCGTTGAACAGGGCCAGGTGCTATCACAGCTTCTTTTGCTTGTGTGTTTTGGGAGTGTGGAAAGACAATCTTTGCAGCTTTGCCACAGCAATTAAAAAATCCATTGAGAAGGGCAACCTTACTGATTGGGTGGTTGGGGTGTTTTGCATTCAAACCCCTCTCAGGCTTATCCAATCACCAATAAACCAGTAATTGGAAGGGAATTGATTGCACAGCTTGGCTACAGCCACCTGTGTGGGACAATTGCAGTGATTGTGCACAAATTGGTTTACAGGCCGGCTGTAGAGTAAACTGCAAGAATTTGGAATAGCCCTTTGCCTAGTGGCATGGCTCTGAATTGACCATTTCATCTGTGATTGTATTTGTCACGATATATTAAGCAATGTGTCTAGTGAAGCGGGCGTTGTTCATTTTGAGACTTTGGCCGCAGGCTCTTCTTTTTCCGGAGATCTGCATTCTCAATGATACCATGAAACCGCAGTGATTTGAAGCTCCCTAATTGAGCATGAAAATCTCTTGTGTTGTCAGTCAGACAGGTTGTGTATTTCCTCCTTAATGGATGCTCCATTCAACTATTCATGTGCCTCTCTGCTGGCTATCTCCATGTTCTCTTACATCCAAGATTTGGAGTCAGGATCCACTGGTTGGGTGGCAGATTTGGGATTCTTAATAGAGGTCTGTGTTTGTGTTCTCCCATATTCTGTGGAGAGCGTGGTTTCTTTAGGGGTGGGGTGGGGGGGCAGATGAAAGAAGGACTTAATGAATGGCGACAGCCAGAATGGAGGATGTGGTTCATTAAAGACACAAGCTAGATGAATAGAGCTTAGACTAACAGGGACCTGTCCACTTTCCTCTCTTACACAAACATGATACAGTTGCTCTCTGCATGCAGGTGGTACAATACACAAACCTTTGATCTTTTTTTTTTTTTTTTTTTTCCACTTTTGAACAACAGGTTTTTTTTTTAAATGACTTACAGTTTATGACTCACATTAGTTGTACGTGTATTTGAAACCCTCTCTGAGGTATTTGATTTCAAGGCTTTTTATAGAATGATGACACTAAAGAGATATTTCAAAAGAGGAGTTTTTTTCTTTTGAAGACTGGAATTAGGGATTAACTTGAAGAGTCATTCAGCTCCTGTCGTTCTAATTTACAGAAGCACAGAGGTTTGCTCGTTCCACCATTGTAGTTTCTTTTAATGCGTCAGCAGTGGACATAAATAGCCGCAGTACATTCTTCTTGCAGTATGTTCATCTTACTCAGCTTGTCCAGAGTCATTATTCTGCAAATATATAATGACGCTATACCAAAACTTCTTCACCATCTTAATCCCAGCCATTTATTGATATTTTCCAGCACCCATTTTCTCCAGAGCAACATGACAGCAGGTTCATAGCTGTCTCTACATCTGAAATGCACCACTGAGTAAAAGAAATGAGCAAAGCAAAGGCGAGAGTCCAGACATGAAGAGAAAAGATTTTTATTTTATGTGTGAATTCTCATTTGTTGGACTGTGTGGTGGGAATAAGGCAGGGATTGAGGCATGAGCAGGAAACTGATGGTAATCGTAGTGTGTGGGTGTCTGCCAGACCAACCCAGCTCAGACCCCACACTTCCATCCTCCTTCCACAGGCCCCTCAGACTCCTCCCAACCTGATTTGGAGGCAGTGGGTGCAGCTGCATGGGAGTCATGGAGGCCAGCTCTGTTCATCCGGCTCTGCCACACACACAGACACACACATGGACAAACAGCTATGATTCAGTCTCTTGTTCCCTTCTGGATTTTTTTTTATGAGGCAGGGGGTCATCACATTCAATTTGTCTGATGATGCTTTGATTAGTCCAGCTGGCCATTTGTGATGTTTGAGCCAGTTTTTAGTCATGCCGGAAACAGACTGTGCACGTATTCCACCCAGTGTCACCAGAGTTACTGTGTTTAGTGGACTGACATGAAAGGAAATCATCTTCAGCATCTTGAGCTGGTTATACAACAGGTGGTTTATGAACAATAAGCAGTGATTCGCCTTCGCGTGGAAATCCTATCGCTCTTGTGCGCTGACATGAAAGCGCAGAGCACTCGCGAGTGACATGGCGGGAAAAGAGCAGAGGAAAGAAAAGAGGAAGGAAGGCAGTGCCGTCCCATCCACAGGCGAGGCAAGAGGGTAATGGTAAGCTGCTGCTGACCCACTTTATCTGACAATTGGTTTCTTGTCTGTGGATCAGCTTGACAAGATGCCAGGCGACAGGAGCCAAGTTCCGCAGGCCGCATTCCTGCTGTAGTCAGAGAAAGGAGGCAGCCAGGCAGAAGGGTCCTACTTGACTGGCTTTATACGGGCCCCTCCTCAAGCCTGGTGCACCTGTACCCTCAGTGGAGCCAGCCATGACTACTCCTGTGTTGGTTCTCTCCTTAAGCATGTACCTGTTCAAGATTTAAGGGATGAGATTAAAGGAAGGAGTTAGCATTTAGGACCAAAAGTCTTGTATTTTTTCAGACAAAAACACTTCAATATTGAAAACTTATATAAAAATGTCTTAAGAAATGACTTAAAATAATACCAACCTTAGCTAGCATAATGTCTTCAGGTAAACATTCACAAGTTCTAATGGCTGTCTGATTGCCAGAGAACCTCAATTTGTTATTAAAATTGGTCTAGCAGGTGACCAAATGTAAAACTAAGGTGGTTTAGAATTGCTGGCGACACATTTTGTTGAGCTCCTCGCCTCTTGGTGTATTGACACCACGTCCTCCCTATTCTATTGCTGTTGCTTTTCAGGTAAATTGGATTCCTGTTGTACAACCAGCAGAGAGGCTAGCAGAGGCTGATTGACTAGCATGGCCACCTCAATATGACCAATCTGCATCCACCATCCCTGGTGACCACTAAACTCAACCCACACAAATTCCAGGATCTGTTGTAGGATCAGATGAGCTCTTTGTGGTGACTCGAGCTCCGGCGTTTTTCTCTCCCTCTCTGCTTCATTCTCTCGTCCAGGGAGAAGTCAGCCCAATTAAATGGCCATCTGGTCCTACGCAAAGGCCAATATTTTGTTCATATTCCTGTTGGTCAGGCGCTAGCACTAATGCAGCCTGACACCCCAGCTGCAAGAAGCTTTGTGTGGCTTAAATGCTCCTGGGGGCACGCACCAATTAGGGGGTGCAAGCGGGCAGGGCACCCCCACATAGGCCAAGGAGGCCCGGCTGTGTCAGCGGGTAATTTAGTGGAACAAGGGAGCGTTGAGACCCAATTACGGCAGCTCTGATGTAAGACACGAGCCCCTGGTTGCCTTCACACATTTTGTGTCTGAGAGGTCAGTGGGGGTCATACCCACATGCCAGAGCTGCCATGAGAAGCAGGACATAATGGGAGGGTGTGAGAGAGACGAGACGTTTGGTCACGTTTAGCCCCGTCCTCCAGTCTGAGGGAATCAGCCTTTCCTTCATCAGCTCCAGTCATTTTCAAACCACTCAGCAAAATTGTCCAGTTGTATCTAAGTGTTGGCTTTAGTCGTAGAGTGTTGTGCCAGGTCAAGTCATTCTCTGCTCTCTGAAAGTTGCTGTGGGAGTGGGAAACTTTGGCTCAAGTCAGGTATGGGCATATCTTAAGTTAATGCTTCATTTCAGCTCCCTCCCTTATCCACTGCCATTCTGGCTCACAGAGGCCTCTCTCAGTTTTTTGCCCAAGCCTCATGCTCTCACTCTTCCCTCTCTTTGAGCCCCATCATTTGATGAACTGAATATTGCAGCAACATGAAAATTTATTTCCTGGGAAAGCGCAGATGTTTGGAGCTGATTCAGATCAGTTATACCTGCCTATAGAATTGACTCCAAAACGGTGAAGTCATCTTCCTTACACCAGCCTTTCTCAGCCTAGATTTGATTTATTGCTTCCAGTTTTATTTACCTGGCATAACACGGAGAAAGATGTCCAAATACTGATGCAAAGCCTATCAGAAATTGCACTAGAAGTTTAGAAGGTCTGATGCAGTTAATCTCTGGGTGCAGTTTTAATGAGGCTTCTCCTCTCCTGCCAGTGGTTTCATGGCTGTACTACCTGGTACCATGCTCTCTCTGGCTCCCTGCTCCCCTCTAGCAAATGTTTACAAAAGAGGCTGAATCATTTCTCTGGCAAGGCTTTCATACTGTACCAACCAATGAAACTTTACCTTTCATTTATATGACCACATAATAATTGGAAGCTAGGAATAAAAATGTCAAAAGTAAATTACAAAGGCACACCTCAATTCTCCAGGACCCAAAGTGATGTTTTAAACATCTTACTTTATCTGTAAAACTGTCAAAAAACCCAGAGGTACTACATTTTACATTTTATATTCCAACAAATGTTGGGTGTTCTTGTTAAAATTGCCCTTGATTAACTTTCTGCCTACTTACTAAAATCTTATCGACTAATTATTTTATAACTATTGGGAATCTTGTGTGTTTTTGTGATGCAAGTGCCCTCAGTGTTATGTTTGTAACCTTGGTGACATTTTAAAAGAAAAGAGTAGGCTACATTCATTGTTCTTCACTATGGCAGCGCATATCAGACTTGAATAGATCTAGCACTGCTTCCAACAAAAGGCCTGCTGGTTGTTTGTAGACCTCCTAGTGGGAGAGTGATTGGTCAGTTCCTATCATTGCCTTCACATGTCACACCTGCTGATTGGCTCATGCTGTGTCCAGGGCAGCTCCAAAGTCAGCAGACGGACAGAATGAGGAAAGGATCCATAGGTTAATCAAGAGTAACTGCTCATTTTCTCTCTCTCTGAGTCTCCTCCCCGGTGTTGCTCGTCTTACCACCTCACTGACTCCCATTGGATCAGTCAATAGAACCGCTCAGACTCTCACGTGGCACTCTGGTGAAACTCTTTAATCTCAGTGCTCATCTCGCAACCAATTGTTCTGCAGACTGGGCGCAAGGCTGTGCGGATAGACCAGAGGCTGAATTGTATTGTTAGAAGTGTTGAGTGAACGGAGGCCTGCGATTGGTGTTGTCACCACCTCTTTAGAGCCGGGCCCAACGATGGGCACTAGATCTGTGTGGGAAAAGAACAGATTGTACAGCAGCACACACACCACATACCTGCTTGTTCAGGCGATACCTGAGGATGGGGAAAACCTTCATCCTCTTCTATCCTCAACATCCAATTCACGCCTGCCACAAAGAAAAAAAACTTTCAACATAGCTTTTTTTTATTTTTGTACATTCAAATGCTGCACCTCCAGTGCTCAGTCTGACTTTTGTTTTTGTGCCTGTTATGAATTCTCATTCAGACGCCTCTCTCTGCATCACCATGGAGAAGACGGAGAAACAGATAGAGAGGGGGAGTGAGAGGGAGGCAGAGGGGATCAAAGGGCTTTGGCACAGACAAACTGCACAAGTGAACTAACCTTCCTCCTTTTTTTTTCTTTGCCCTTCTGTCTCTTCTGTCCTTCCCCCAGACCACCAAGGCGTTTCTCCCCAAGATGCTGGAGCTGAATCATGGTCACATTGTGACGGTTGCCAGCTCCCTGGGTTTATTCAGCACAGCTGGAGTGGAGGTTAGTATCATACACAACAACACATACACATCCATCGTTCCCACCATCCAAAACCAGTGCTTTTCTCAAAATCCCTCACTGTGCCAGCTAGCACACTGAGCCGGGGGAGGTTAGGCCCCCTTTCTCTAGTTGTCCCTCCACCCGTTAAATTAAGGGACACAGATGAGCATTGGGGAGCCTCTTATAGATTCCTCTATCTGCAGCAGTGGGGGTGTGGGGCCCCTATTGGGCTCTGGCCCCAGGGCCAGAATGAACTGACAGCTCCCCAAGGGACAGAGACATCTTCATCACTGCTTTGTGAACAACTTTGTGCTCACTCAGTATTCAGGTCACAGCAGCTTTCCATGGATAAGGTTTTGATTTTCCTTCCTATAGTTTTTTTTTTTTTTTTTTTTTTTTTCTACCACAGTCCAGATTCTTTTTGTTATTTTAATGCATATTAAAATATTTAGTGGGGTCATTTATCTCCATAACCACAGCGGGAGTAAATTGGTAGCCCTCCTAGAAGGTTTGTTTTAATATTTTTAGAGAACAGCGTTCTCATTTATCCCCTCTGCTGAGAATGGTGTCATTTTCAGATGTTCTATAGGGACTACTAGACCATTTGCCTTTGTTTTTATAGCTGTACATTTGCTTTTGTTGTACAAGCATTCATCCATAATGATTAAGTCCCCCTTCAAAGGAGCTGAAGTGCAGTCAGTTTTTGTTAACCTATTATACTTCCTGGAAATGCCTCCAATGTGATTTCAAACGTACACATTAATTTCAAGGAACCAAAGCCCTCGTCTATCATGTGGGCACAGTCAAATCTCTTTATCCTCCCCATGTTCATCGACATGCATCTGTGTTTGCCCAAGCCCTTTTTTAAAAGATTATTTCCACGGTGAACCACATCAAAACCTTCCCGCCAAGCATTCTCCTGATGCACTGGAGAAGAATGCTAATGAAACCGTAGAACAGCGGACAGGCTTGCTCTGGTTTTTGTGGCTGTATCATTAACAGCAAGGAGAGACCTCTGTGCCCAAGGGGCATGTTTGATAATGTTCTCTGTGGTCCCTGGGTGCGGGCAGGGGCAGAGCTTTACAGGGCTAACCTGTTCTCTCTTTATTCCCTCAGGATTACTGTGCCAGTAAATTTGGTGCCATTGGGTTCCACGAGTCACTGAGCCATGAACTGAAGGCTTCGGAGAAGGATGGCATCAATATGACTCTGGTGTGCCCTTACCTGGTCGACACGGGAATGTTCAAAGGCTGCAGGATAAGGTAAGCTTCAATACACACTGGCCAGTGTAATAATGTTTGTGTGCACAGTTCTCTTTTTAAAGAGTTTCTTGCACCTGGGATGAGTTTGTCATCTCTAATTTTCACCATATAAAATTGCCTCACAAACACCATCTGATCTTCAAAGCAGCAGACGATGGTTTGTGTTGTGTGAGAGACAAAATAAAGTCACTTTAATGCCATTGGTCTGCTCTGTGCTTAAACAAAGAGGGTGGCTTTCCCAGGAGAAAATCTCACCAACAGGTGCACCTGGGCTAACCTCCCCCTCCCTCTCCCCCCAGCCAAAGTAATAGTCCCCGCTTTGTTTGATGGTTACAATCAGCAGATGGAATGTTCCTTTTCTTTACTGTCTCAGGGCTTTGGAACAAACTGTGTGACTATACATAAAGAATGGAAGACAGTCAACCATCAATAACCAGTTGAAAAAGCCATTTATTGCTGCAGCTCTGAATTATTTAAATCAAAGATAATTGGCCTTGCCTACAGACTGAAATTCTTAAAATAAAATTTTACTAAAACTGGTTAAGTTTCCCTGAATTTTGGGCCTGTAAATAACAAATTGATATTTTTCTGTCCACTTAGGAAGGAGATTGAGCCATTTCTGCCTCCCTTGAAGCCAGAGTTTTGTGTGAAACAGGCCATGAGGGCCATCCTCACTGACCAGCCCATGATCTGTACACCTCGCATCGTCTATATGGTCAACTTCATGAAAAGGTGAGTTGCCTCCTTCATTTGTACAGATCCTCATTACTTCCCTCTCACCCCACATATCTCCATCAACTCACCATAAACTGTACAGGAGGATCATGTGACACTAATCTTATCTCTGTCCTGTCTCCGCAGCATCCTGCCCTTCGAAGCCATTGTGTGCATGTACCGGTTCCTAGGTGCAGACAAATGTATGTACCCCTTCCTAGCTCAAAGAAAGGAGGCCATGAACAACAATGAGGCCAAGAATGGGATCTAGGGGGTGCTGTTTGCAACACGAACAGGGGGCACATAAACCTGCAAGCATGAGGAAACAACCACTGAGGATGAAAAATGGGGAAGACGGAAGGAAAGAAGAAAAGACTGAATCTAGACTGGTGCACTTGCATTGAGCAAATGCAAAGGTTTACCATATTGTTCCTCTGGAACAAAGAAAGCTGTGTACTACACAAAGGATTTATTTTACTTTTTTTTTTTTTTTGTCTTTTTTTTTTATTTTTTTTTAAAGTTTGTTTAAAGAAACCAACATCTATATACTGTGTCACTAGTTTTTGAAATCATACAGAAAAGGTATCCAATAATTAACTATTTACGTAATGTAGTCACCAGCCTTATCTAGTGTTATTGTGGAAATATACAGTATGTTACTGTACAAACAGTAAAAATCTTTTTTTTTTCACTTTTTTTTATTTTTTTTGTAGACATGCACTGTAATTTTCTGATTTTTCTCCACACTGCCAGCATTCTCTGTATAGGAAGATTCAACACAGCATTTCAAACTACCCAACCTCTCCCCACACAGAGGCTCTTTATCAGTCAATCTGTTTGCAACATACAGTACTGATTAAAGCTTGTGCCATTTAAAATAAACCAAGACAAATATTTCACAATTAAGTTTACCTTATTCAGTGAATACGTTGAGATACAGACATGTTGCATATATGTTGAAAATCAAGTCCATGCATTCCAAATGGGACATTTAATGGCCAGACTGTGGCTGACTCCAGTTTAATGAGACTCAACTGAGTCCTTTTTTTTTTTTTTTAATGGTCCTGTTATTTCAGGTCTGTATTGACTAACCTCTCAAATTAAAGTGCACAAGGGAGTCAGTGTCCTGGGTTGAACTAGCATGTGTGACACATTCAGAATGTACTGGGAGAAACTGAGAGGAAATACATTTTTATTTTCTCTCATTTGTCTTTATTTTTGAGATCTGTGGTGTTTATATTGTAAATTTGTTATCAATATTTTTTTGTTTAAAAAAAATAATCCAACATAGGCTGTAAGTCCAGGCGAACCGCTGGCCCAACACTGATAGTTGAGGGAAATCTATTAAAGACACTAGCTTTCCGTATTTTTTTTTTTTTTTTTTTTTTTTTCCAAAATAACACTAACTCTTCTGTCCATTGTCCACCTTGTCCAGTTAAAGTGAAATGTAAATGTTTAAATGTAACTGTTGTGAATACCCCAGTATCCCAAAATGACTGTCTCCACCATATTTGATGTATGAATATTTTATATACCTTTGGGACGACAAGAGTTTTTGAATTTCAACTACATTCCAATAGGCATCATTCCTTCAGTCACAGTGATGAGCCTAAATTCTCTACCTCTTAATTTTTGCCATTTTTTTTTTGACAGTATGACATAAGCCTCTTTTTTTTTTTTTTTTTTTTTTTTGTAATTTTCTGAAGACTGCTCTATAGCAGAGCAAATGTGGTTCCAATGTTTAGTGTCTCTACCTAACTTAAATTAATAAAGTGATTTAGATTATTAAATGGTGTGTTGGTATTACTTCTCCAAACTGAAATGAAACAACTACTCAACAGAACAAACAAAACATCTGTGACTGTATCCTGAACATTTTGTCTTTGTATTTGATATTCAGAATCCTATGAATCACTAGTGAGTGACAGGAAAGAGGATCTTCTGCAGTGCTGATGAACTTTTTGGACTCTATTTCCATTGTTGACACGACACCCGCCCAGCCCTCTTCTCCTCTTAAGGACTGCTCTTTTGACTAGTATCAGTAACACTGTCCTCCCACATTGTGCCACACTGTGAGTCAGGCAGCCTTTAGATATGGGTGTTGGCTAAAGAAGGCAAGAGGCATTTGCCTTCTGTAGTAAATATAGTATAGTTTCAGCATCAGACATGTGACATTTAAAAAGGTCTTAACCCATGAGTCAGGAAAAGTGACAAGTCACACTATAAAACCATTAAAAGGGAAAGAGGATGCAAAAAAAATAGTCATACCGTGAATTACAGAAAGGTTAGCAGTGGGTCACAATGATATTTTTCTAAGTCAGCTTCATACAGAATAAAAATTATTGGGTGGCTACTAGCATTTAATGGTGCTGCTTCAGTTAAAACCAGTTCTGACAGCTGTCTCCTTGCTGAGACGAGTGACTGGGAGCAGAAGAATGAATTCCCACCATTCCTGCTGGAGCTGTTATGAAGCTCACCCTGACCTTTTACTTCCCTAAAGGAAAGTGAGGAAAAAGCAAAATTTCCTAATTGGTGTCAGCTAAGTATCACATTAAGATGTCATGAGCTAGATTTGGACTCACATGTTCTAACTGCTGAGTTGTTTGTACACTGTGTAGGGCTGTGGTTGCTTTTGAGGTCACGTCCTTGGTATTTTTCAGAAAATTGGGGGATTTTTAGTAACCTAAGTGTTTTTTGTACAACTGAAAGTTAGACATGGCTGCTGTTGGGTATTTACTGCAAATGTCAATTTTGGAAAAAATCTTTTGGACACATTTCTGTGGGTTTTCTCAATCCGTAGAGGAGCATGTAATCCTTTTTAAAAGAAACATTTTAGAACATTTTAGACTCTGTATCCTTTAAGACATATAAAAATACTCTGCTTTGGATAATAATTTGTTTTTTCCACCAAAAAGTTCAGTGACCTAGTTTAAAATTCTTAAAATTACATTTACTCCTTATCCTTCATTGAAAAATCCATAATATATGAATATGCAAAGATTTATGTTTTTTGTTTGTTAGTTAGTTTGTTTTAAAAATGAGTACAGGACACAAGATGTCTCCTTCACTGTCTATTTTGCTGAAGTCCATTCTCAGTGTACGTGCACTGGAGGTTTCCTCACACTTGTGAATGTTTCATAATGGACCACAATTGTCCTCCAAACTAGTTGGGATGTCACAAAATCATGCTCATACACACGTCTTACCTTAAACCTGAGGTGAGCATGGAGAATCTTTCCATCTTCAGTAGTAAATGTGAAAACAGCTTTCTACTGTCACACTCTGAACATACATCATTGTGCACAGTGAAGCTCAATAATCCAAGTGAAGTAACAATAAACAAAACACATTTTTGAATCAAGGGTGAGTTTAAATTTTTTTTAGGCCAAGGAAAAAAAAACAAAAAAAAAACAATAAAGTGATTCATCTTCATCGTCTTTGCCAGAAATGTCTTTTTACTTGTGTGTAGAGGACTCCTAAACTCTGCAGGAAACTACTGCTTTTAAATGAATTATTCATGGGAATTAAATATAATAAATTAAATATTAAAAAAACTATTTTTGGAATCTGGACAAAATGTTTTGCAAGAGAGAGCGAGATGACAGTCTTTCCCTTGCAAAATTTTTTTAGAAATACCAAGGTCACGAGCCCAAGCATGACGGCTTGAACTTTGTATTCCTAAATCTGGGTCAGACTAACAGCAGTGTTTTTAAAACGTCCCATCTCGGGCCTTTCTTCATCACTTTCCTTCTCTCTGCAGTCAGTTAGCAGCTGATCAATTCTAGATGAGTCATGAAAGTTGACTCAGCCTCGAGTCCAAACACTGATAAAGGAGAAAAACAGAGTTTTAAGACTTAATAAATCTTAATAGGTCTCACAGTGGTAATCTTTTACCCAGAAAACTGAGCTTTCTAGAGGCTCAGACCACTCAGAAAATGAATTACCTAATGCAATTTAAATGTTTCTGGAATGAACTAATAAACTACTCAAACAAAATTTAGCAGTTAAAATATTAAAGCTGTTGAGTTCCAAAGTAGAGAGCAGACCAGTCTAGGAGTTAAAATGATCCTCCACACATCTATCAGTGTGATAGCAAGCACTCATCTCTCCACAGAACAAATTGATTTCCTGGTCAGTGACAGAGAATACACCCATTCTCCAGACGCTCTGATTGTTCTTCTCGAACCTCCTCGGTGCATTACAGAGAAGCGCGGAGATGTCAGTGCCTCAGCCCGCAGCACGCAGCGCTCCTCTGCCGTGACTAATCGGGGCTGGATAAAGTTGCTCAGTGGCAGATTAGCTCTAATATGAGGGAGAGTTGTACTGACAGTTTCGATCCCTCTGTGTACAGAAGCAATCAGCACCACTGCAGCCACTTCCAGCTACTGTTAGTAGCCATGTAGCTCAAAAAGACCCCATTGTGTGAAATAAGCCTTTATGTGGTCTGTTTAAGTACACATAAAAATGCTTTTGACGTATCCAAGAAAGAAAACTATTAGGATTTTGGCTTGAATCGTTGCTTAGACATTCATCAACATCTATAGGATTTCTCTCACTCTTTCATCTTCCTGTTAATACAGTTCTAATTTAGAGGACTTCAAGGGGGTCGATTGCACATAATTCAGATGGAAAAATCAATGACTCTAGCATTTGCTTTTGCATGCCATGGACAAGCTCCACAGCCCCATTGATTTTGTTCTATTTTGGGCTGTAAGGTTCACTTCCCATATTGGCTGGTCAGAGCAAAGCAATTCATCTTGGGCCTAACAGGGCCTCAAGCTGGTCTGCCACTACCTGAACAAGCTTCTGGAATAGAGATCTGCTGCTAATGTGTGTGAACAGCCTTGGCGCTTCTCAATGGCTAGCAGATGTAGCTGCCAGCTGAGTCCATTAGTCAGTGAAGCTGAATTAGACCACCGTCGTCCCGTTTCGTTCATTCATCTCGCTAATGGGAGAGAGCAGAGTTGGTGATGCAGAGGCGGTTTATGTGTTGGGAGGACAACACAGGTGATGGGATAACACGTAGAAAGCAAGTTAAGGTGCTGGAATGATGCAACAAGAAGTATGCGACAGATAAGCTGCAAACAATCTATCCTTGTGCTACCAGTCCAGCTGAGAGTCATAAAGACCAAGTTAAAGATTAAGTGTCTCTATTTGGAAAAAACACTAAGTGATGAAGACTATTACAGTCTCCAGTACAAATTAACCGAGTGTCGTAACATTAAAAAAACTGTAGTTATTCATTTGTAAAGCTAAACTTTCAAATAGCAAAGGTGAAGGACAACATGAAACAGCATATTTGTCCTCAGAAAGTGATTTGTTATTTTGGGTTGCATAGTTACAAATGAAACTGTTGGTTGAACCAGTGAGTCATCCTGAAAATACTGCAGATATTTTTTTTTTTTTATTGTCGTCAAACCTCATGAAAAGGCCAAAAACCACATTACAAATTTTATGTGAGCAAAAAATGGATATGCAATATGTGAATTAGTAAAAACTTTCTTGCCATCACCCAAACATTTACTCATGTCTGCCATGTTTCGGCATATATGACATCATCTTTCGGCAGGTTGTGTACCAAACTTTTTGCTGACTTTCCGAGTTGTTCCAACTTTGGGGGGGGCGTTCACTTGAATTTTCCCAGTCCGGAACTAATTTTTCTGATTATTCTGACAATACATGAATGCCACATAAATACTTTTTAGTGCATGACTGGTCTCCAACAAACACACTATTTACTCCTGTTTGAAAAAAAAATGCTAAAAACTACAATGTCCAGGTGTTTTAGAAAATTATTGAATCTTAAAAAAAAAAAATGAAACCATGTCACTCATTTTTAAAGACAGGCTTGAGGTGAGTACTATAGATATTCTGTCAACAGTAAGAAAAACATAGAATAGCCTTTTAAGTAAGAGACACTGTATGCAGCTACATAAACCGTGGCGAGCTTTGGTTCAGAAATCACCTGCTTGCTTGGAGAGTTACCAGATGATTTAGAAATCATAACCATGAGATAAAGCCACAGATGATAATGTGTTATGCAGAGAGGTAGAATAAAAACACATTATTATGATTTTAGCTTGGTTTTCTTTTCAAACACACCACGTTATCAAAGTTCCATACTTATACTAGGTTATGTAATGACAACTGTGTGAACTCCATCCTCTGACAAAAATTGCTTAGAAATTCAATTTAAAGCTGTGCAAAAAGCTAACAAGTAGACTTTAAAGGAGTGCTTAAACATTTTGGGAAATTTGCAAATTTTTACACTTCAGTATGTATTAAACAAGATATAACATGTTAATAGGTAGGCAGATTTTGTTTACTTTTAGACAGAACAAAGCTGATTCCCTGTTCCTAGTCTTTGTGCTAAGCTAAGCTAACCATCTCCTGCCTGTTGCTTCATATCCAACGAAAACTAAGCTGATCTTCGCATCTAACTCTCAGCTAAAAAAGCAAATAAACACTTTTTTGAAAATGTCAAACTATTACCTAATTTTGATTATTTTGTCAAATTGCCATTGGGAGTGTTCAATAGATGATGATGGCCTTTCACCATTCTCCAACACAATAGGTTGCACAACAGCCTATATCATCACCCTGTTTCTCACTTTCACTATGCCCTTAGAAAATGTGTGAAGAGGATTGTATTTAACAGCAACAAGATAAAACTGTGTTAATTGCAGTTGGACTAATAATTCAGAGTGAAATGTTGTGTTTACACCTGTTAGGAGAAGAGAAAGAAAGAGACAAAAAAACAGCTTTTTTCCACATGAACTGAGGTGTTTTTACTGCATTTCAGTAACAGAAACTGCCTTATTACACATTGCACTCACAGCGATGAGGAAGACATCCTCAATGTCAGTGAACAAGTGATTCAAAGTGGTCTTTAGGGGAGGGAGCCTGCGAATCGGAGGCAGGCTCTCTCCACTCCAAAGAAGCACTCCAGAATGCAGGCATTAAAAGCACCCAGTTGATGCCTTGGCGGGTCAATACAACACACACAATGGGTGTAGATGTGATCGACAAAACTGTGGTGGGTGGGGGTGGGAGGGAGGGAGGGGGGGGCGATCCACTGACACAAAATCACTGGAATGGAGAGGACATTTTTATTCACTGGAGGACATGCAGTCGGCATGACGCCCATTCAAAACTCTCTAGAGGGCGGACTCTACAAGTTTACTGGCAGAAATTGTGCTCAAAAAATAGCCACTGTTGAATGTAACTGGCCTCTTTTCCGGGTTAAAAAGCACAACTGTGGTGGCCCCTTTGCCTCCGCTGCTGCTGGTCATGTGATGCTCCAGTGATGCTATGCCAGTGTGGGGACATGTTAAAACGGGACAGGTAGACCCTTCAGGAAGTAAAGGTCGGTCCAACCTTCACTCCCGGTTGGTCACACTTCTACTGATTACTGCTAACACCAGTTTTGTCCTTTTTGTCCACATGAAAAAAACTTTTCTGTGTTATTTTTCGGAATATGATACTCTTGCAAGTCATACACATCCATATAGATAGATGAACTCTTTTTTTTTTTATGTCAGCATACAAGGTAAGCTGGGTGACTATATATGAAGACAACAACTACAACTTTCACAGCACTGGCATTGGTTAATTTTAAATACAGTACTCAAGCATTGTTAGATTAATAAAATAACAAAAGAAAATAAAACAAACGGAAACATAATACCCCCGAAAAAAATAAGCTACTGTACGCAAGTTGGTTTCTCCCCTAAAATGTTTCTTTTGTATTTCAATGGCATGATGTACATATTTGTTTTAACCATACCAACAGACATTTATCCAAAGGGAAAATTGTCTATGCAGTGTATCACTTTGGATTTCCCTTGATTTCATACAGTACCATGCATTTATCTCATTAGTTTGTATTTATTTTATCTTTTTGACCTCTAAATTTTGAAATCATCAATAAACGTGTTAAGATAGCGTTGTCTTCACATAGACTCAGGTAATGGTGTTTTAGTCGGTCATTTCTCGGTGCACATCCACCCTATTGCATGTTGACAGGTTTTGCAGGATACAGTGGCAATCGTGGGGTGGGGTTGGGTGGGTGGGTTGGGAGTTGTGGGGACACTGTGGGTTGTAGGTCATGGGGGATCAGGGTGAAGGGTGGGGAAGGGCGGAGGAGGAGGAGGGGGGGGGGGGGGGGGGGGGGGGGGGTTGTCAGGTTTGTGTATGCCGAAGGAGGGGTTCGGGGTTGTCAGCTCCTAGACGACAGCCTTTGAATCCTTGCAGACCTGAGTGGTGGTGCCTGAGTTAGTCTGTTTAATGTCCGTCCTCCCTCCCACATGCTTCGGTGCTCTGAAAAAGACAGATGAAACTGTGTTAGGGCGGATATGGTCTAAGGATTCAAGCAAGGTGTACAACACTGAAGTCCTGCTCTGGGGTAACCTGTCCTCGCTAATTTATGAGTCATTCTTTCAAAAGGGCGATAAGCAATTTTTGTAAATGAAAGCAAAAACGAAAAGGCTGCGTCTGTGACTCAAGACACTTGACAAGTCCTTGACCTCAATTTGTTTCACAATAACTGATCAGCTGTTACTCCTGTGATGTGGGTTTTTTTTTTTTTTTAGCAGGAAGGACTGTAAATACATTATGTCTGAGGGTTCAGGGAAGAATGGATGACATACACAAAGAGCTAAAAAAAATAAATAAAGGAGTGTATTTTCACTTTGATAACTGCAGTCATTTGAAACCTTATGACCAAGAATGTGAATGGGCAAGTTAATGAGTTTTAGAGACCAAGAGAAGGGAAAGACCACACTGAGAAATGAGTGATTAACTGCACAGGTGAAAGTGTAATTGCTGCCATATTTTCCTTTCTCCTCTGACGGTGACGTAAATGAAGCTGTTAGAACGCCGTGGTTGTCTTCCTCTCTTTGTTCCTTTCCTCTTTCTCTGTGAATGAGACATGGGGCTGCAAGAAAACAGCCCAGCCTAAACTTTTTTTTTCCCAGGACACACCTACTATGAAAATACTCCAGAAATGCTGGACAGTGATTTCCACCCTGGTTTAAAAAAAAAAAAAAAAAAAAAAAAAAAAAAAAAAAAAAAAAAAAGGCCCACGGTTTTCCTATTTCTTTCTCCGCTGTTGTCCTTCCTTCCTCATCCTGGAGGAGATATGGAATGAGGGGGAGGGAGGGGAGGGATGTGGAGAAAGTCCTATTTTCTATAGCAATCATGACTGAGCCTTAGCGGTGATAGCCATCATGCAAAGTATCGAGTGCTGACAGGATTGTAGTCCATGTAAATATATACGCCTACTGTTTCTTTTCGTATGGAAGAAAAATGTCGAGTGGAAATGTTGGACGTGTGTGTGTGGGTGGGTGGGGAGGGAAGCTGATGATGGGCCTGCCCACAGTGCTGAGGATTTGCAATAAGCCACATTGGCACACACACACACACACACACACACACATCTGGCTCCTGACTAGACAAGCCTCTGTCTACACTGATTGGTTGACTAGTAAAACATCCAACACTGAGTGAGTGTGGTGTGCCTGTCTGTGAGCTCGGCGTGATGCGCGTCCTGCCGTACCTTGATGGGGCCATCCACCGGGTCCAGTCCCTGCTCCGACAGCTGTTTCAAGGCACTTAGAGCAGCCTGAGAAGAGAGGGAACAACAGATGGTTGAGTGAAGGAGGGAGGAGGGAGAGAGGGAGGAGAGTGAGTGTCACCCTTCAGCTGCTTTTCAAATAACACTTACTCTGGGAAACCTGATGCCAGCAGGACACTTTCCCTTCGTTCTCTGTTGTCTTTGGCTTCTCCCCTCTGACTGTTTATCTAAAGTTATTGGGTTAACATTTCCACTTTATGTTTTGGCTGCTCTGCATATTCCTAAGTCAATATGAGTGACATCTGTATTCTCGATGACCACAGCTTAACGAATAGCAGCAGGTCTGAAATACCCATAAATCATAAAGATTTAGAAACACGGTATGCATAATAAGCCACACCAAATAACCATAAATGAACAAAAAACAACAAGTGACCGTGTAACATTTTTACTGTTAATTGCGTAATGACTTACTCATGCTCTGTGGTTGAGAGGGGAAGCGTTTAGTGCAAAATGACACGCTATCAAGGGAATATTTCGCTTTGAATTTACTGTGTTTGCCACATTCAGTTCCTAATCGCAACCAGACATGTGTAGCAATCTAACACCACACCGTTAAATAACTATGTCTTATCTGCGTTTCTGTGCATTCACACTATGCAGCTTGAGTGACTTGTTCCTTGTGCCAGGCGTGGATCAAAAATGCCATGAGGTCATTTCCTTCCTGTTCATCTCCCGCCTGTCTGTGCCAGCTATAAAGGCTGCTGGTGATGTGAGGAGGGTCGGCTTGCTATCATAATATATGCAACATGTGTGGGAGTCGGAGGGGTGCGGCGTAGACTACCACACATGCTCAGTTAAGTGAGACAGGGAGATAAAATTGATTGGAAGAGGTGTTTTAGTGATATTTTCTTGGGATTTGTATGGGAACTTTAACTTTAAAGTATTGATCCTCTCCTGTTGTGACAGTGTGCTGCTGGTTGGAGAAACACTGACAAAACCATCGTTACCAATTGCAATCAATGTAACAAACAGAAACCACTTGTTGACCACTTCTAGAAAAGGTGTGCCAAGATGAACTGGTCAATCTGATCTTAACCAGGTTGCGGGTCCAATCCTGACACGGATCCTTCCGCCATCCTAAGTATTGGCTCCAGATGTGCTCGCCATCTTTCCCCTTTTCTTTCTGTCTCTGTCTCCCAGTGTGGGCTGAGTTGGAGTAGAGGGGGTAGCTGGAGAATATATCTCCCAGCTGAGCTGACACCACTGGGTCTGGCTGTGCATAGTGGAACACATTTAACATCTCTCATCCTCCCCCTCTCTTCCTTCCATACCAACTATCACTGTGAGGAATGGGGTTTGTCTGCCTGTGCGTGCGCATGCACATGTGGGACCACTGTTGGAGTACTGTAGATACAAACACTACCTAAAGTACACACAACAGCCTCAGGAAATCTGTTCTCCTGCAGTACATTTGTCACTCAATATCTGTGACATAAGAACTCAATGTGTTATCATGCTGTCTAACAAGGATTTAATTATCCTTTAAAAGCACCACTGATGGCTTTAATTGCGTGCTTACTATTGTTTTGTCAATGTGGGTGTCACTGTTTTCAAATGGCCAGACAATTAATGATGATCATCAAACATTATGTACAAAAGCACAATAGCAAGACTTCAACACAAAAATGTTATTCAAGTTCTTTTCAGCAGCTGTAATTTAGTTTCTTGAATCCTAAAAAAATATTTTGCTTTCAAAAACTAATTGTAGACACATATCCTACAAAGAGCTCCTTTGTTAGTTTTGATTTGATGAGCATGAAAATGTCAAGTTTTCATGAATATTTAACATTGCAGAGTCATTTATCCAGTCTGTGGATTCTATGATATAACTTGCTGTAAATGCAAGCCATTATTATTGCAGTTGTTTCAGATTCTGCAGTAATTGTAGTGACACATTTACTTTTACACAACTGGGATGTGGTCCCTGATGCTTAGAATGTTTAAGCCTATAGTATTTCTTTTCTTCAAAATACTGCACATGGTAAATTAACATTGCTATGAAAAAATTAGGAAAAAAATTTCCCACAACTCCAGTTCATCATTTTGCACACATCTGGCTCAGTGGTCAGAACTAGCTTGGATCATTTACACTCCATCACTGTTTAATCAGAGTCAAGATAAGGCATTAGTGGCTCTGCTTAGTAGATGAGTGAGATGTGATGACTGGCTGGGTTTACCTCATTATGAAGCCCACCAACGTCAATCTGTACTTTATTCTTATTACTTATAACAATTATGTGGTGCTGACAAATTAACTATTCTCCTCACAAGTATCTTCAACTGGGAGACATTCTTCTGATATTCTCAGACACACAGACAGAGATGTCTCCGCATGAATAACAGCCTTTCTTTAAGTTCATATACACGGAGAGGAAACATTCATCACACTTTAATCCTGTGAAAATATAAATCCCACTGCATGGCGTATCAATGTGTCTCTATGGAATGCAATATGCAGAGGAGGATGTTAGAAGCTATTATCTGTACGCTTGCGTCCAAAATCATTTTCAAAGCGTTTAACTTCATATTATGAGAAACATAAACCAGGAATCATAATTTATGACTGACAGGTGCAAGGGTCAAAATCTGGTTTGTATCCATCAAATTGACGAAAAAAAAAAATCTCAGATGCATATACATACTGAAATATCTGCAACAATATAGTAGGACTAGTTTGAAAAATTGATACTGTTGGGTTATACTTAAGACCTTTCTCCAGAGACTCAGAAATCAACTGAAGCCCCTCTAAGTCTGTAACAGACAATTTATGGTGCAATGTGTTTTTTTTTCTCTGTGAAGATCTGACAGGCAACAAGATTTAGAGCTTGAATATACTTGCAGAGATTTAAGGTGACAACCCTGTAGAACATGACAGCTGAAGGAATGTTTTCACAATTACACTGTTAATAAACATAAATCATATCAGGGGACTCTTGATATAACAGTCAGATGCTTTTTTTTTTGTATGCATGTAGTACCATCATGTCATCTTACAATGACCAGGACTGTCCACACATACTGAAGCGGAAAAAGTCATTAAGATAAGGGTGAAACTTAACACAGCCAGATTAATCAAGGACACTTGATCAGCGTCACACCTGATAAACAACAGGCACAGATCAATCTCCCGTTTTCTCTGGTGACCTATAAATTGTAATCACAACCAACTTCCCCATAATTACTTCTTGTTTGTTGTATTTATTCAATCGGTTTGGGGGCCTTTCTCTCCTGAGTAAATAGCCAGAGCCCATCTGTTGGGGGGGGGGGGGTGACTGGAGATAAACAGCCATAAATCAGGGGCTTGACGGTGGCAGCGCTGCTGATATACGACAGGCAGGCGTAAGGGCCGAGACAGACAATCTCTGGGCCCTGCAGCTCAGCAAAGGACATGGAGCCTAAGACAAATACTGGGCCTATCTGTGGGAATGGCAGCCAGTGAAATCATTATTATTCTAATGAGATAAGTTGGCCATCGTTAGTGGCAGCCGCTACACTGATGCATCAACACCACAAGAGTATGTTTAGTCTGAGGCCGTGACACACAAGGTGGAGGTGTTCCATCTCTGTCATGGAATAAAGAGAGAGTAAGAGGTGGAAAAAGTGTGTTGTAGAAGAAAATGTGCAGAGAAGCTGCTGTGCGCTGAGTCATTTGAATATGACTTTGAAGTTGAAGCTTAAAACTGAAAGAAAAAAAAAAGGTTAAGTGGCTACCTCTTGAGCCGTGTTCAGACAAACACAAGCATTGCATCAAAAAACAGAGCCTCATTCTCTTCAATGAGATCAATGTGTACACACAGGGAGTGCTGTCGCAGAGGCCTCCAACAAAACACAGGGTAGTTCGGCTAAAATCATTTGATGCAACACAATGCACTGTCATCCAACAATGCAAACACTTACAAGTGCAACATTCTAGCTATAACACCTTGTAACAAGAACAGTGTAATACCCTTGATACCATGAAATTGTCAATTTAGACAAAGAAAACTACGTGATAGCTTTCCAGAGTTATAAAGTCCTGCTTCATAATATTATAAGCGACTGTGTAATGTTTTTGCATTTCATAATGCATCACTAAAACTGGACTTCCTTGATTGTATCATCTTTCATTGGTACCTGTGGCAATGCGCCCACACCAACGTAGCCCCTTGAATTTGCTACAGGACAGGTACTGAAGTCACCCTCATCACTCCCTCTTCACCTATCCTCTTTCCTCACCCCAACTTCAGAAAACAAACCAACCCTCACCATCAATCCAAGACTGGAAGCCAACCTGAATCACCCCACGGCCACTTCACACATGGACTTATTCATCTATCTATCTAGCTGTCCCTAGTTCAAAGGCTTGGCCAAACAGCGGTCGAATGTGATGGCGTCTGAGGAGGATCTGCGACCGTGGCCGAGCTCCTGATGTGGAGTGACAAGGGCGAATCATTTTTCTGGGCCTGCTGCGCTCTTAATGGCTTCCCCGACAGAGGCTTCGCTTCCATCAACGGCTTAGCCAAACAAAGGCCCAGTCCCTCAGGAGTCCGTGGCATCGGCCTGATGGATCTGATGGATCGTTGGATCACATTGACCCTGACAAATCAGACCCCTGTGTCAGCTCTCACTGCTGGACTACTGGGATCTAGTGAAACAATGAAGACATTTTTGGGAATGGGAAGCTGGCTGAGGAGAAAAGGTGTAAAAAAGAACAAAGGGAAGAGAGGGTAAGGCTGGAAAAGGGGCAGATAACAGAAGAAAGAAGTGGTTGTTGGGAAGGGAACCACAGAGAAGAGAGGATGGGAGACTTCTATCCTTCCATCTCCATTGCTTGGCCCTCTGGCCCTTAGTAGCCATCAAAGACACCAGGGAGGTCCTAATGAGGTGAAGACAACCAGCACATCATTCAGTCTCACATACTTGCATCTCTTTCTCTCCTCCTACTCTGAATCTTCAGAGTAGTAGAAGAAAGGGAGATGTTAGCCTAGTTTGCCTGTTCTCTTGACTTTATCAGGTCAGATCCAGCCAATGCTCTGTTGGAGGCCAGATGAAAGCGCAAACACCAGCTCAAAGTTTAACCCAATGACCCAGTCTCAGAGTACAGTGTGGTATTTCCCTTTTTACCGAGCAGATCCAGATTCCCAGGGCTTTCTCTGGCTCTATACAGTCCAGCTGGACGAATCAAAACCCTTCCCTAATCTTAAGTCCAGGCCAAGAGCCTCAGTGGCAGGCTCCCATCGTTGTTTTGATCCTGCGTCATCGTCTAAGTCATGTATTTGGACATCCACATCATCTAAGTGAGCCAGAGGCAAGAGAAAAGGAATGCTTGGTTTCTTCCTTGGACCGATTCTTCTTTTGATCCCTGAACGGTTCTGCAGGTGCATGAAAATGTATGCATGTGGGCATGTATACATAAAGGAAACAAAAAAAAAAAAACATTGGAGATAAAATTTTAAAGGCTCATGGTGGGGTGTTTGTTGTGTCATGCAGGCCTACACTAGACATTGTTGTCGGATGGACATTGCAATACCATGTCTGACATTTAATCATTTTTGTGTAGTCTTTTTTATGGGTAGATGGTGGAGGATTGCATCATATACAGGAATGTTATTAGGCGAGACGCACTTCCCCTCTTCTGCAAAGTACCATTCCACCAAAGATATATAGCACACCACAGCATTGTTTCATAACCACTGGCTGAACAGTTTCTTAGAACTCGAGACGACGCTGGGGTGGACTGCCTGTAACCCAAACTGCTGGCTTTTGTTGGTTCAATTGTACAATCACCATTCATGCTCTTATTCTGCAATAACATGCTTGCTGTCAGGTTTTAACAACGCCGGAAAGAGTCAGATTAACGTCGGGGGGACGGTTCTGGTGACACAGAGCTGCTGCAGAGTGGGAGGACTCCGAACATGAAGGGGATGCAGGATGGCTTCTGATGAGGATGATCTAAAGGATGTCCACTAGACTAAACAATGAGCAGAGTGGATTTCAAACAGGGTGTATTACAGGCAGCAGGCAGCACCTGGGAAGTTGGAAAAATGAGTGTATTGTCAGAGAAGTTCTGAAGCTGGATATATTGTTCTGCAGAAGGCTTGTTCTGTTTTCAAAAGGCCACATAAAACCCTGAAAGTGCTCCCTCTCTTGTGCTCACTCCCGAAAGCACAAAGAAATATGAGATACCAGGGAAGAGAAAAGCCCAGCCATCTTTCTGTCCTGTGTTAACCCTGTTGGCAGCACCATGTCATCACATCACATCTTTCTCTGATGTTCAATAAATTCTTTTAAATGTTATCTATTGCAGATTTTTTTTACTTCTGTCATCTACTCTCAAGCTTCTTCTCATCCCTTGGCTTTCATTTCCTCTGAATTCTTTTCCTTTCCTCCTACCCACATTAAAACCCTGGACAGGGATCACTGGAACATTCCCGAATAGCTCATGGAGAACACCTGTGTGTGCATGAGTGCTGGCAGTGTATGCGTCTATTTGTTAATGTGGTGTGATATGTACATGGATTCTTGAGTAACTACAGAGAAAATGTATTCAGATCCTCTGACCAAATCTCTTCCTCACTCTCGCTCCAGATTTCACATCCTCTTCCACATCAGAGGCATTGATAAAAGAGGCAGTGTGTGCCTGGCAGTTGCCTAGCTGTAGCCTGACATGACGTTAATTCCTCTGAAGTAGCACTTCATATGTACCGCTTCACTTCTTGTGTAACAGTGTAGCAACTGTGGCTGCTGTACAGCTAAATAAACTTCTTTATGAGGAAATGTATTTGATTTCAGCATACATCTCAGTTATGTGTGCATGCTGTCACATTATGGTGATCAGAATTCCTACAGCGGATGGAGTGTGTGTTTTTGTGTGTGTGTGTGTGTGTTTCAAGCTTGAGATGAGTGCTGAAGGCTGGCTGAGCTAAGTTAGTGGGTAACGTCCATGGGGCTCCCCAGGGGAGCAAGCCTCCGCTGACATGGGAAGCCATAAATAAGGGCCCGGGGCGCAGCACCATGTCATGCGTCATTTGGGCTGGAGAGGCCTGCTTTATCCCCTCCTATCACCGAGCTGCTGAGCATGGCACCTCCTAGGGCGTAATTCAAAACATATGGGCAGAGGGCGAGGGGCAGAAGCACCTCAGCATACCATACTCCTGCCTTGTCAGCAAAGGATCTCAGAGGAAACACAGATACATCTGAAGTCAGCCTCTATGATAACACTGCAGTATAGTGAAAGTATGCCACTTTGCAGAGAAAAAGTAATTTAATCTCTAACCTTAGTTTGACAAATCAGAATTATAAAATGACAAAAATGAAACATGAAGAACACTTAATTAGTGACACTTCATTTTAACACCACAATGTAGCTCTAAACATTATTGATATATTTGTCACCAACAACTTAAACTCCTCCTACAAAGCATTCATAACAATTGTAGAATTTAAGCGCTATTTAATGAATGCTAAATTAGGCAATACAGGACAGACAAATATCTTCGCCGGTGCATGATTTGTACATGTGTTAATAAGTAGGTAACAGTTAATAAGTAATGAGACAACATGTACATATCTTATAATTGGTTATTCATAACCCATATCAGTAGATTGTAAACATAAGGGCTGGGTCAAGAGAGACTGACACATTCTTTGACCAAGAGGAAGAAAGCATGACACTTTCATTTTTCATCAAGAATGGAGAAGATGACACATTTTCATTGAGAAAGAAATCTGCCACCCACAGGAAGTTACACAGGGGGTGGGGGTGGGGGTGGGGGTGGGGGTGGGAATCTTTGTCCATTCTCCATATTGCTAACTTATTCCAAGGTTTCTGCTAAATCAGTGACTACATAAAGCATGAGATGAGATACAAGGCATGAAGAATGCATTGGTGAAGGGACTACTGCGTGTGAAGATAAGGCCAGTGACTCACCAAAAAGACCACTGACTAAGCTGAATTGCTCAACAAAAAGAAGGGTCCTTGAATTTTCATGGACATACACCCCCCCACCAGACACTGGTGAGACATAGTCTAGGGTGGACAATTCCTTTTTGACTCATTCATTCACAACCTACAGTATGTTTCACTTGTGTGGATGACATACACAAAAAGTAATGTTGCTTCATCAACATTACTATGTCTTTAAGTCATCCAAAGGATTGAAAATGCTTCACAAATAAAGGGAACGAGATCATCAAATGTCAGACAGAAGATTCACCTCATGGGCTAATGCTTAAGTCATGGTGGGAGTTTCCCTTTTCACTGTCCTGTATAGTTTAACTTTCCATCAGGTTTCCCCAGTGACTCCAAAGCAGTTTTACATCACTTCATGTCCACCTGCAGAGATCCACCTTTCTATGCCGGAGGGAGAAGCTTTTATAATCTTGAACAATTGGACTCAAATTGCCCTGAGGGAGCCACGAAAAGCTGTGGGAAGAAAAGGCAGCCTTCAGACACTCGCTCTCTTATCAGCGTAGAGATACTGATCGGTCCCAAGGGGCGCCCCACTTCTCCTTTTTCTGCTCTTCTTTGCTTCTTAATCTCCCTTTCCCTTCCACTTTTCTCTATGTGTCAACTATCTACCATATAATGATTCTTATAACTGTTTTCCCATGCTTGTTTTCCTGCCAATTTTCATTGTCATGAATTCAAATGACTAAATCACCCTGTTTACTTGGCGATGAAGCGCACAGCCTAGTTAAAGTGGGCAGTGGTACAAGCAGTGGTTGGGTGGGGATGCAAATTTGATGGCTGCTGCTGTTGCCTGGCTGCTATACAACCAGAGGAAGAGACCTTTTCTATCCACAGCATGGAAGCATGGGCAGCCCACACCAGATGTAGGATCCAAGGTCTTAATCACTCCCTGTCATTTGCATAGATAATAAACTTAGTAAAGATACTGCAGTGGGCCGTATCAATCGCTAGTGAGGATATCAGCATGAGTGTCAAAGAGCATTACGGTCTGTTATCAGCCCTTCTCTTAAATTAGAATCCAATTATTTCTTCATTGTTGGGTGGGTGATAGAAGCCAAAATACTATTTTTATTAAAAATGGTCTGAGCAGATGTGGAGATGGGTCCAATGTGTCATCAGAGCAACTACTTATAACTTTCATTACTTTACATAAATTATAAAACCTACTGTTCCATCACAATGATATCTGCTGGTTGTCTTAAACTTCAGTTCTCATGCTTCAGAACTCTTCTCTTTCCAGGGTTTGCTTGAAATAAGTAGTTCCTGCGACGTTTCATCCAAACGTGTATGAAGCTGCATGTGTTTATACTTTTTCCGAACAGCCACACTCAAAAGGTGGGGTGAAAAAGTAGGCATACTTCTCAGATAGTCGGTTTAGAAAAGTAACTAAAACTATCGGACGCAGTCTTTACAATTTCAACGTTTGGGGCGGGGAAGGCGTTTCAAGGGCTGTTTGACGATCCAATAAGCGCTTTGTCTGAAGTGTTCTGACACCTTTAGACCCACAAAAAAAAGGGTGACAAGATTTACGGAAGACACTTACAGGTGTGGAAAGGCAAAAAAAAAAAAAAAGAAGAGAAACTTGGGAATGTAGTATATGAAAGGGTTACGATAAAGGGTGAGGGGGAGAGGGGCTAAGTGTCTTTCTGTGACAGCCGCCAGCTGCATGCAATAATCCGCAACCCTCCATCACAAAGCCCCTTACATTTTCATGCCAGAGACAGCAGTGTGTATGAGAGAGTTGATGTCTGGCGGACCATCACATCCGGTAACAAGAGAGGACACGCAGTCAGACGGCGTTTTACACCTTCTTCCTCTTGTCTCTTCCTCCCTGTAGCTCCCTCAGCTCCTTTCTGCGTTAACTTTTAATCACCTCATACACACAAGGGACACGCCTGTAAAACCTGTTGCAGTGTTTTATAATTTGCCATGGATCCCCGCAAGGCCTGTGACTGTTTCTCATTACCCAGCATGCTCGCTGGGCCTATAAGATGTGGATGGACGTTTCGTCTTATACCTAAATCCCAAGAAATACTGAGTGGGTCTGCAACTCACTGTGTGACAGGGGTCGATTGAGACCCATCATGCCTGAGGGAGCCCCTGAAGTGTTATGTAAACCCTACTATGTTCCTATGGCAACTGGCAGTGTGTACTGCAGACACAGATTATATATAAGGCATGTTTACTGAAAACAATAAATTCCAATATGCTTATATCAAGAGGCAGGCCTTGCTGGGTAAACCTCCTCCAACCAGGCTGGTTTCTGATGAATAGGTCCAGGGGCCACACTAACTAGCCAAAGATGGATCGCGATGGGGAAAAATGTAATGTAATGCACACTGAAAACATATGTCTTTCTTAAAATGTTAGCATAATGCCATTACCGTGTTGGTTTAAAGCAAGCAGGCCTGCCACAAAGTGTTCATAAACAAGAGGAACAAATCTCAACAGGAACAAAGCCGTGTTATGGATTCAGTCTGCAAACACTGATGTGAGCCAAGACCAGGCGCAGAGTGGCTGACGTGACGAGCAAACACAGACTGACGTAGGAGTGGTGGGCCTCACATGCAGAATAAAAACAGCATGATATGATCCTCTCTAAAGCTGGATATAAAGGCAATTAAATAAGTCTTGTATGCCACAATTTCGGCCAGATAAAATACTTTTAAAATATCGTATTTCCCAAAAGTGTCATGGACTAGACCAATTAAATGACTGGATCAGCATATCTCACTTCCAGTTTTCTCAGAAATAACTAGCCTTCCCTGAAGTGTTTAAAAGGTTTAATAGATGCAGCAATGTTAAACCCTTTCTACACTCAAGTACACTGGCATTACACTTTTTCTGGAATAACAAAGTTCAGAGGCTATAACCCATTATTTGTCAGTGATGCGGTGATTTTATCCACAAAAAGGAGCAAGTACTTAATCCTCGGTGGGCAAGCTTTTTACGAGCCACCTCACACATTTTTACAGCATGGCAAACAGACAGTAAACACCAGGAAGGCGCTGTGCTTTAACACGTGATTAAGACACAGCTAATTAGATTGCGGACAGTAAAACTGTGAGGAGAATCGTAAAAAGAGGGAGCAGGGGCAAGCCTGAGCGAGGGATCAGGTACAAGCAGCAGACGTTTAAGTCAGGACACCGCAGGCCGCTGACAAATGATCCGAGCTTGGGTTTCTCATTTCTGCTGCCTTCTCTGCGGTGAAAATGTAAATAGCAGACTTTCTATGTTATAAAAGAAAGACCCCCCCGACATACACATAAGCCCCCCATGTCCACCATCCATCCATCCCTCCATTCTTCTCCTCCCTCTCCTCCTATGCAGTGGTTGGTCCCATGAAACAGGGGTCAGGGTACTAATGGAGGACCTTGTGGCCTTGTGTGCCTCTGGAAACAACCCCCCTCCCCCCCCCCACACACCCTGCTCTCTTATAAATCAAACAGGCTTCATTGAGAGTGGCAGAGTCCTCTGATGTCCCAGCCATGTCTCATTTCAAAGTCCTCCTGAAGGCTCACACGGTTCCACGTTTACTCACTGGGCACAAGGGAGATATGTGTGTGTGTGTGTGTGTGTGTGTGTGTGTGGGTGGGGGGGGGAGCGGGATACTCAAAGAGGGAAAGACAGACAGAGAAACAGAGAGTGAAAGAAAAGAGAATGAGTTTTAGTTAGAGAGAAGTAGAGGGAGATTAGGAATAGAGACAATGTCCCGGAGGAAAAGGGGGCCTCTACAACAAATGTTTATTTAGTAACTATGCTGCATTAGACCTCTCAATTGAAAGCATGTACAATAAATCACATCATTTTGGGAAAGTCATTATGGCATCACTCTACAACAATGTTTGCTAGTGGGCTTATGTGAATGTAGCGCAGAAAAAAAAAAAAGCCTTCATCTGTTGCATGTGTGCAGTTGACGGTGCATCTATAGAAGTGCAATCAAACCATAATTCCCCTCTCTCCATGGCAAATTGAGGTTTGCCTTCTATAGAAGTATAAGTGATCGTTGAGATAATGACATTCTGTGGTTTGCTTGAGTCTATGCATTCATAACAAAGCCAGATGACTACAGGTTTTGTTGTTACATATATAGTCTCCCTACACCATCATCTGGATGGAGCAGATAGCACATCATCAAAACAGCGATGCATAAAGACACTCTTGAGGCATAAATGAAAAGGAAACAATATATTTCTCTGCAATCAATATATTTTTTAAAAGACAAAGAGTAGCAAAAGAAAAATATCAGGGACCCTTACACAAAACCTTGGGGGACACCTAAATAAATTACTTTTTTGTTACGAGAAGTCGAAATACAATTTAAAACTCACACTGTGCACCTGGGACTAGTATCATTTATCATTTCAGTGGATCAAATTCAGAATGAATGGTTGCTAAATCACTGCAAGCCTCCAAGCCTGTGATAGCTGTCATATTCAACAGGACTGAGCAAGACTGCTAGTTGTGCAGCTAGCTAAGACATGCAAAAGGACAGTGGATCTCCTTTTTCAAAAAAAAAAAAAAGAAAAAGAAAAAAAAAAAGGCTATGCATCTCCTGTTTCACTCATCACTGTGATTTCTTCCTCTCACATTTAGGTAGTGACAGTGCGGTTTGCTTAATCTGCCCTTATCTCCTTTAAATGCAAAGAGTTGGGCTGAATTTGCATGTGAAACAGAACACAAGGTGTCACTTGTGACTTTATTTATAGAGGAGATTCAGAAGATCCATGAAGATACTGTTATGAGTCAGGTAGGCAGGCAGACACACACACACACACACACACACACACACACACACACAGTGTTTACTTAAACCGCAGGAGTGTGTGACACCTCGGTCGTAACTGGTGTTAACCCCCAATGTGGCTGTTGTTTTGAGTGTTTCAAAATGTCTGCTGTTTGAGGCCTGAGAATGCGTTAACATCCAGATGAGAGGAAGGTGGTGCTGGGGGGGGGGAGGCTGGGAGCAGGGAGGGAGGGGGGGGGGGGGCTCAGACAGACAGAAAAACATTCCCCAGTCGCTACGCTCATCTCCATAACTCAGTACGCAGCCACAAAGCACTGATCCTAACATGGGACATTCACGACCTGACTCCCACCACTGGAAGCGTCGTTACCTGCTGCTGAACAATAAGGGTAATTTAGGGCCCGATTCATGACTGCAGACAGAAGGACTCATCTTTTTGACCCCTCCCCAAAAAAAATCTGTTTTATATCCTACGAGGCACATTTCCAGGCAGGAGGAGCCATGTCTTGTATGTCTGTGGACCTGTCGGTGAAATTTGAGTGATAGCCTATAATTTCAGAAAGACATACTGTGATCATATTGTGTATAATGGAAATCAAAAACAACTTTTACAAACAAATAACATCTAAGCATCTGGGAGATCCGATTTCATTAAGTCAGGAAAGCAACAAAAGAGGATAATTACAAGCAACAATACAGGCCATTGTGTAAAATGTGCGATTGTTGTTCTATGTATATGTGTGGTTGTATTTATGCCTGTGAGGTAAACGTGTGTGCCTGCAATTACTGTCAGTGTGTGATTTGCTTTTGGAGCACTTTATGATGATTAATTCTTAGAAGCTCTTAACCACAAGATGTGTGTCACATATCAAGTTAAAGGGCTTTTTTTTACATTCAGAGCTTTTCCATGGAGTGTTGTGATACAGTGGTTACACCATAGATGTTCAATGCATTGTGCAACTCTCCAAGCGTGGGACGTAACTAACAGCGTCAGTGTTGCTTTGTGGTCTTATGTTTTGTCCGTGTACTAGATTGGGGGGACTAGGAAGCAGTGGAACAGGAGTTTAGCCAGCCTTTATGGTGCTTTCACATCTAACCTGTGGATTTGGTTAAAATGAATTCTAGTGCCTTCTGTTTAGTTTGGTTCGTTTGGGCTGGTGGAAAAACTGTCAAGAACTCCGGATATGGGCTAAACTACCAGATTGAGACCACCTGAAAACCAGGGTCTCCAAATGGATTCTGGTGCGGTTTGTTTCAGATCTGAAATCAAACAGACCAACCACAGGATTTTATTATAGTGGCTATGTGATTAGCATTATTTCAAAAGCTAAGCAACTAATAAACCCATCTGCTGATTGTAAACTGTTCAGGAAGTGATCTTATAATAAGCTGTATAAGCCATGTGTGCCAATCATTTGATAACCACAGTAACATGTACCTGCGTATCAGCACGTGATTACAGGGATATTCTCTGATGATACTAATAATCTCTTATTTCTTTGTGAACTCTTTGTGACACCAAAGAATGTAAATGAACACATAAGAGGCATTTAAGTGCAGCATGACATTCTGTCTGTCACCACAATTTGATTTCCCCACAAGGGTCCATGTGGCGCTGATGATGCAGCATGACAGTCGCCAAAACTGTCCACTCAATGAATTACCTGTCAGTCTGTATAACTTCATGTTTACAGCTCTTGGTGCGTTTATAAAAAGCCAGTGTGAACGCAAACCGCACCAGAAATAAAAAGCAACGTTGTATAACATTTTTCCTTGGTCCAAACCAAATGAAAGTGTCCTTAAACACATCGCCTTAACAACTTTGTGTAAAGCTGATTCTTTCATGAGGGCAAATAAAGAAAATATTCATTCATGCTCACTTTCATGTCTTTGAAGCAGAGGCTGAGCATTTCAAAATATCTCCTTAATATCCCTCTGCTGCAATGCGGTTTGTATATTGGGACAACTACATACAATAGGAGACAATAAAACAGTTTGCATAATGCTGATTATGAAACAAAGGAGAAATGTTAACCTTTGGAGAGTGAAAACCTAACCGTGTTGGTGTTAGAAAAGGTGTTTTCTCCACAGGTGACACATCTCACACGTTGTCACAAGGAGATGGCAAAGCAGAGGAAAAGATTAAATACCTGGCCCTTATCTTGGGGACCTTTTCAGCGAGGCGAACTATCACTCAGTATCAAATGACATTACGTTAATGAGCCAAAGACGCCTCAAAGAGCGGTAGGTAGCGAATTAGCTTGCCTGGCTTGCTTATGCCTCCCATGGGGGTGATGAGTAAAGGGAGGTGTGATTGGTTTAGACCTTTAGCTGTGCCAAATTTGTGTGTGTGGGAAATCACACACACAGCCTAACGGCAGTGAAGGCTGCAAGGCCACTGCTAAAACATCTTGCTCCTCTTAGCACGGAGGTGATAATGAATCTAACACATTTGTTGCCTTAAAGCAATCACACTGGTCTGACAGGTATGAAACCAACAGGGAGGGAAAACAATTAATTTGTATCCACATAAAAACAGATATAATCCGCGAATTAAAAAACACTTCCTACTCACTTTCTTCCCCAAATGCTTAACAATAATATCTAATCACAATGATAACACTACTACAAGTACTAAAATACTACTTATACTACTACTAGTAATAAAAAAAACCCATTTACCATCACTTGTGGACAAGGCTTCAATGTTTTCAGCTCTCTGAATGTATCACATCAACAATTCAGCTGTCAGAGAAATTCCACATTATGGAATTTAATCTAAACTGGCAGGTAGGGTAACACTATCTGTCAGTGAAATAGCACTCATGCTCACCATATATTTAAGTGTCTGACAATTTTACACATCTCTGACAACTAAGACGGGTCAAGTTACTTTCCTAGCACATACTTTACAAACACATGCCAACAGCCTGGAGCTCAGACACAAGCATTTCAGTTTTGTTTTCATAAGGGCAGAACAGAAGTTATCATCTGTTATCATCTGGTTAGCCAGCACTTGTGGGTAAATAGTGAGAGAGGCCTGCTTAATCATCCCTCATAAATGGGTTATTTTTCTTAGATGCATCACTGCCAAGGCAACAGAATGTACTGTAGACTGCACAGCATGACTCTAGTAAGCAGTTTAGTTTTTGCAAAAACACTATTTTGTAACAGATTGTTTCTGTGTTCATTCAAGTCTTGATGACATGAGTCACATGCAAACCAGTTTTGAGGTAATGTCTTCACAGCGCTGCACAGGAGGTTTATGTCAGTGTTAATTCATACTGCTCATGCAACATGACCCAAGTTCGGCTGCTTTGTTACACGGTGTTAAAGGGTCGATTCACTTAAATTTTCTCACTCTTTACACACAGTATGTACTGTTTTCATCTGACTTTCATACTTTCTACCAAACAAAACAGTCCCTATGAAAGCTCTTGACAACATGTTTTGTGTGTTATCTTCATTAATGGGGGGTTTGTTTTAGAGAGAAGGAGATGTCACTGTTAAATATTTTGTAGTTTTTCATTGCTTTAAGCACTACAGACAAACCTCTATTCATCTCTGTTGTACTGATAGAAGCAGAAAATTCAAAGCCTGTGGTTATCTCAAAACCTATACTATCCTATCTATCCTATACTATTAAAGGTAAATATAATCTCTCAATGAATTTTGCTAGGCAGTTGTCTAGGTAATCAATTCAAAATACCAAATATTTGCTAGTTACAGATTTTTAAAAATGAGGATTTGATTGTTTTTCCCTTTTTTATATGATTGTAAGTTGAATATCTTATCTATCTTTTTAACTTTGTAAGAGGAAACAGATGAGCTTTTCCTGCATGGAAATTCAGTCAGGTGCTCTGCCTTTAAAAAAAGAACAGTCTATGTTCTCCAGAACAAAGTCAGGAAAAAGGCTGCACTCCGTAGATAAAAAACAGATTGGTTTTCACAATCAATGGCTCAGCCCATTGAAATTCAACTAAAAGAGCCCATTGACTGAGAATAAATGAATCTGAAAAACCAATACATGAGCTGATTTTTTTTGCTGTTTTTTTAATTATGGACTGTCGCCTTTTTTCCTGACATCTTTTTAACTGTTGATCAGACAAAAGAGGCATTATAACACATAACTCATGGTTTTTGGGGCAGTTTTGGACACTGATAATACAAGAGGTATTTCTCATTATTTGTTGATACAATGCCAGCCACACCATAGAATTTCATTTTTGGACTTTTCACCATTTTCCATCTTAGGCTGCATAAAGTGTGAACTATGTGAACAATGTGAGTTTGTTGCTCATCTTTCATACGTTTCAAAGTCAATCTGGCTCCATTCTACTTAAGTGTTTGCATGTGTGTAACCATATGTGTTTGTGTGTGTGTGCGTGTATGTTCAGTTCCACACCATGTCAACTCTTAATAGACATGCTAATGTTCCAAGGGGCCACTTGGAGCTATCAATGAGTCCCCTAATGGGCAAGTTCATGTTTATTCTCCCCCCACTGGCCACTGCTTCCTCTGGTGTGCAAAGAAAAAAAGACAGTCGCTTGTATCCCCAATTTTCTCATTCCCTGTCTCCATCAATCTCTCGCATCCCCACTCAATCAATTTCTCTCCAGCTCCTCTTCTCCGGTGCCCCCGTCTCTCCCCCCTTTTCCTCTCTCTCTCTCTCTCTCTCTCTCTACCTCTCTGAATCGTTTACCCCCTCTCCCTCCACCTCCTCCATCATTCTTTCACTGCTCCTCTCCTCTCCCGTCACACTCTAATCTCCTGGTCTGAAAGGTGTTTCCTGAGGAGGGCATGCGGGAAGACAGGTGGGAGTGATGGATCGTACCGTGGATGCTTTACTTTGTCTTCTCTCCGGGGCGGGAACAGGGTGGGGGAGCAGTAGGGGTCGGTTAGGTCTACGGTGGGAGTCCTGGGTGAGGTGGTGTTTGGGAGGGAGGCGAGGTACTAGCTCCTTTGAAAGGTGGTGTTGAGGGGAAGCAGGGGAGGTCTCTTTCACTGTTCCCCCTCTGGTTCTGTATGATGTGAGCTAATTATAGTGAAGAATGAGAGCTGTGCACGCATGTGCTTCCTGCTGCAAAGTCTGATCATGTCTTCTTATATATTCAATTAACTGTATTCAGGACCATGGATCATAGTCTGGGATCATCTTCATATTAAATTGATTTTACTTAAAATACTTAAATAAAAACACACACAAACTGCCAATGATTTATTTTAGAGCAAAAATGCAAGTTTGCACATCAGAACACATTTTTATATGTGCAGCAGTGATGTGATGAGTTCCATGTGCCTTACTGTCACCTATCTTACAGCATCAGTTTCAGACCACACCGGCCTGTGTTGAGTGAAATCAACATATCCGCCAGTACATATTTTTCCTCTGCACACAATAAAATAAAAATAAGTTATTCTTCTGCCATAACTTTCATCTGTACCACTAAGATCACTAATATGATCAATATGATTTTCATAGTTCTGACCACTTTCAAGAATGTCATTAAAACTGTTACTCCGACAAGCCCTCATAATACTTCCATTTCCTTTGATGAAACGGCGAGAGCATTGATGCATTTTCTCAGCTCAAACAAGAATTTTCTACCCTGCCAAAGGCCCCTCACAGCCACATTTTCTTTCCACCCAGCTTATATTAATAAAAGGTCTCAACTTTTTACAGTTAACATCTCTTGGTAATGTAGCATCTCTAAGAAATTGTGCAAAACTTAGCAGGTAAGCCTAATGTTATTCACACTGTTACTCTGAGTTGATGATGCAGGTGAGCTCTAAACATTTATAGTGGTGAGTATACTGTCTATAGTAGTTGTCCTGTATTAGATCTCAAACTTAACCAAGGAATTAGGTTTATCAATCTCTGTATCGATCTTGTAAATGCAAAAAAAAAAAAAAAAAGAAATATCTGCAATGAAATCTCACAAGCACAGCTCATGCCACTATTCAGAGTTAATAAGGAAAAAATTCAACCTTAATTTGAGTTCAAACAGCATAGATATTAAAAATAGATTAAAGTTCATCTCAAAGCCAATGCTTTGGCCAACATTCAGCAGTTTATAATCTGCATCATACTTGATATCCCACATTCATGTCACCCCTTCACCTGTTCAACCCAGTAATAGTGATTCCCCAACTCTATGAACCTTTTTGTGTACAGTTCAAGCTTGCAAAACTTTACTTTGCTCCAGAATGCACAGGATTTAACAGAAAGCTCTTCCACACCAAGTACACTTGTTTCATCACGTACACTGTGCCTTGCCTAGTCAAAACGAGAGTGGTCACCCTTGTATGTACTCTCGGTCATAACAGTACTTGCATTTTCTTTTATGACCTCTTGCAGTGTTGCAATGGAGTCTTTGGCCTGACAAAACTCATAGAAGCCACAGATGAACGCTTCTGCGGGCCAAAAATTTGAATCATCGTTACGCTCAGCTGTGACATGAAACTAGCCAAATATTTTTTATCTATTTTTCAAGCTTTTGGCATGTTGCATTTAACCCAACCCTTCAATGTGTCAACATCAGGTTCAAGGGAAAACAAAATAGCAAAAACACTCACCATTTTTGTCTTAATTACTTGTATAATGCTTGCTTTCCCACTCCCCACTCCTCCTATATTTTGAGATCATTTGCCTACAGAGAATATAATTCTGCTAACTTGACAATTACTGCATAACAGCAACCGCCTTCCACATAAGAGTCTGTGATTGAATGTTTTTGGCATTTTAGTATTGTCAGTGTCATTGCTTGCCACATTGTCAGAGGGACACTGGTCACAACTCTCAACATTTAAATCCTGTCAAGAGGGTTTCATCAGATTTCTCAGCTACAATGTCCTTAAATGACTGACTGAAAGCTCCCCGCCAGGTCAGCACGTTCAAACAACACCGGCAGAAGGTCATCAATGTAGTCAGAAGTCTAGAAATGTCTGCTTCACACTCATTCAAAACCTTGATGCAGATTAGGCCCCACTCCCTCCACACACACAGTGATTTAGGATACCTCCAGGTGCTGTGTTTGGTTACACAACACTAGCACATAAAGAGGAGACAGACAAGACAGATAAGCAGGGAGGAGAGGGTGTCCGACAGCTGCCTGCCTGGTTGGGTAACACTCCAGCGGGACCCCCTGAGAGGAGCCCAGCCTGGGGTAATGTCTGCGCTCCAGTCGGGAAGGAGGACTTCAAACACAAGCCCCGTGCAACCTCCACCCCTCTCCAGCTCCCTCTCCTGCTGTTCTCCTGAGCTCCACGGGGGATCTCTGAAGACCATCCCAGCAGTCACCACGCCATGAATCAGTTCGCTGCCACCACCTTCTCCAACTGTCACTCTTTTTTTTTTCTCCCCTCATTTGACCCATCTTCAACACATCCCTAAACAGATGAATGAAAGCAGGAATGTGTGCAACATCCTCACCACTGACCCTCATTATCACTGCCCCTATAGCCTTGTCCCTTCATCCTTTGTTTCCTCATTGCAAGCTCTGCTTGCAGCAAAAATCTGCTTACAAGGGACAAGGTCAGATGCCCAATTAATTTCAGCAGAACTGTCCAGTGTTTTGTTTGTGTAGGGAGTTTTGGATAACCTGATGGCATGAGATCTGTATGTGTTTGTGAAACTGGCGTAAGATAAAAGAGGCAGTCAAGAGAGCAAGCATGTGACCAAATGGTGTTGTGTTAAGGCGATGTAAGCTTAGTGAAAGGCCTTCTCACAAGGGGAGTCATAGTACTATGTCAATGAATAAGGTCTGTTCATAAACGGGCTGCGGAAGACTTAACCTTTACTTAGCTAGATGACAAACTACAAAGCGACGAGAGAAAAACAACATTTCCTGGGAGACTGAGGAAAACTGGCAAACTTCACAAAAAAAAAAAAAAAAAAAACGGGACAAAAATCAATCCAAAAAAGCGGACCTCATTACCTGAAAACACGTCTACAACACATTTTAATCCTGATTCACTATGTTCAACATGTCATATCAAATCAGCTAAAATGTGCTCTTGCTGCAGGAAACCCAAGCAGCCACAGCTGACAATCTGGCAGACAGGGCCCCTGGGACCGGGGTGGCTCAGCTGAGGACATTACTGCACGCAAACTAACCCCCTTCACCCCCTCGCCCCCCCACCCACCCACCCACACACACATACACACATACACACACACACACACAAATACACACACAGAGTCTGGTGGCAGACAACAGTCACCCTGTCATCTTCGATTGCGGCCCGCTCATGTTGGACCAGCGACACCTCAAATGCAGCTCAGTGGGTCTTGGCCCCCCTGGTGTCCTACTGCCGCCACAGAGGGACTGCCAAAGAGTTACTTCAGCTCTGGAGAACAAACACAGAAATCGGCCTCTCTAAAAAAGCATGTAGTCCTGTTGAAAAAGATGTCTAAATATATCCCTATGCCGTGGCCTTTAATTTGGCTTTGATATCAAGTGAGTGAGTGGCTTTAGCTGAACAAAATTGATATGACCTTGAGAGTGTTTGAGCAGACTCAAAGGCTGGAAGTTTGTTTTCACGGAGTAACTCGTGGTTGTAAGTTCAACTGCGCTTTAAACAAGAGGCCACCTAAAAATAATCCTGCAGCTGAGTATGGTAACTGAGAACAAGAGGCCAGGGTTAAACACTGTTTGTACAACACTTCTGTTCAGTCAAAAAGCTGTCAACAAGTGCAGTTTTTTTCTCCTTCTCATTTATGTGGCTCAAGATATTAATTAAACATCCTGTAACCTAAGGCTGAAACTATCAAAAAAAATAATCATTGAGAGCCAAAATGGAGGACATGTTGACAAACATCTTCGGCTCGAGGCGAGCCTCAGCTAGCGTAGCAGCCTATGGGCTCACATGTGTTTGGCAGATGGCACAGAGTGGATGGCACATAAGGTCAGAAAGAGCACTCAGCTGTATATCTCTCACACATACAGGCCCTCCGGGAATGTCTGCACAAGGCCAAGGATTATGGCACCTAAGCACAGCGGTGTGTGTTTATGTGTGTGTGTGTGTGTGTGTGCACTTGTTGATAAAGAGCAGACCGTTGTTAAAATTACACTGACAACACCGCTGCTTTCGATCATGAAGGTTTACTGTCCAACAGCAGGCTGTACAAACATTTTTACTAACTCTGCACCTTTTACAGGTAATTATCTTTCACAATTCACGTCTCTTTCAGTATGTTAAAGATACAATCCTCCCAAAAGCCCACATTTACTGTACATCTAAGCTCTTTGGGAGCATGACCTAGTGCACCAGGGGCAAAGAAAGTAGGAGGAGTACATAGTGGTGGGAGTCTTCAACCAAAAACAACAAAGTTTTGTCCCTTTAAGCATTATTTATAGTAAGCATTGCTACCACTATTACTACTGCTGCTTATCTACATTTGGCTGATTAACTGATGAGATTACATTTTTCATCTGTAAAAGGTTTTGTGACCATGTACTCCTCAAGGAATCGTTTAACAGCCATTTGATGGAGGCTAATTAAGTGTGGTAATCAGTAGCTGATGTCTCTCTTTCTGATTTAACATGCTTTGATGCTAACTCTTTTATAGCTCTCATCCTTTAAATATTAAGTCTGAAATGCCACCAAAATACACAATGAAATTAATTGAATAATCAGAAACGCATCTTAACACTCTAATCAATGTAGGCATGAGCAACAATTGCTTTTTTTGTGAAACAAAGTCACAAAGCTGTAAATCAAACTGATAAAAGAACGTTTCCAATCGGAATTAATTAACCCACTTCTTGCTTACGTTCCATCCGGTGCTGTCTTGCCCGAAGAAGGTGCGGTAATTTCCTCAGCCGCTCATCCATAACTGGAGTCCACATCCTACACATTTTTCCTTCATACATCACGGGCAGTGAGGTGTGGAGAGGACTTCCTTTGCCTGTTGATCTTTATCAATCGCTCTTGTCTATCTGACATAAACCTCCATGAGCGCGCAGATAACATAGCAGGAAATTCCCAGAGAGATGTATAATGAAATGGACTGGAGCCACCACGCGTTACTGTATCAGTTGTGTGTATGTGTGTGTATGTGTGTGTGTGTGTGTGTGTGTGTGTGTGTGTGTGTGTGTGTATGTGTGGCAGAGACGGTCTCCAGGAAAAGGTTTATCTCTTCTTTGCTAGGAGATCCCCTGTTCCGTCAGATTTACAATGTCTAATTACATAGATAAAAGTGAGTGTGTGTGCATCAAGGCCAACATGTGGCACTGGAAACACGTGGAACTCTACTGAGCTATTAATTGGCAACTTAAAGACATGACGATCCAAATATGTACAACAGGATGCCTGAGGTTCAGCAGGGCAGGAACCTATTCTACTCACTTACAGGTAGGACCTTATTAGTATGTCAACAACCGCCCCATCCTCACAGCAGCATGCATCACCATCATGGTAAACTCAACCTAGTGTATGACGCCTTCAGGCCTACTTTGTTCAAGTGTCGGAGTTTGGGGGGCTGCTGATGGTGACCCCTTATTGTTACATGCTCCCTTTGTGGTCACACTCCTCACTGTACTGAGAAGAGGGAAAAGAAAGGCCTTCTCTAACAGTCGGTCATGCCCCAATGCTCCTGGCAACAACAGGTCCTGAGGACGCAGACCTGCCTGGCCTATATTGGCTTGGCTCTCAGTTAGCGGTGGCGGCACTAGCCCCCTGTCAGCTGTCCCATTCAGGGCCGCGCCGGCCCTTTATTAAAAGCTTTGAAGACTGCTGAACAAAGGGGCGTCCTATGTTTAGATGATAGAATGTAAGCAACTGGTTTTCTGCTTGGGCAACACAAGACAAAGAGCCTCCTTCTGAATACGGAGAGTAAGCGAGAGAGTGAGTGAGAAAACTAGAGAGGGAGGGAGCGAGAGGAAAAAAAGGGTACGCCACAAGTTGTGAAGATACTCCATTAGATTACAGGATGGCGATTACTTTGATGGATTGAAAATCGTGGAAGACTGGCAGGTGTGTGGGAGGCATGTCAGAAAGAAATGCAGTGAGCGATTATTATCACAGGTGGTTTTGATGCCCTAGTGATTAATAATAAAGCCACAGAGCCAAGGCTTCTTTCTTAATTAAAGGATCAGACCCCTGCCAAAGTCTGCTCACAGTATGGTCCATATACTGTACTAACACTACATATACTATAGGCTTCACTTCACTGAAGCAGGGTAAGCAGAACCTAAAGGGTAGAGGCTGACCAATATTATTTCCATTTGCAGGTTATCACAGATATAATGGCATGTGTGTGTATGTCGGTAGATATGCTAAAGGAAATCGTAAAGCAGTTAAATGTAGCAATAAATGGTTTATTGGAAGCATTTTTATGTACAGTACCAGTCAAATGTTTGGACACACCTTCCCATTCACCTGAATGAGAAAGTGTGTCCAAACATTTGACTGATACTGTATATCTAACTTTTCTGAATGTGTCTTTAATTTAGGATTGTGTGTTTATTTCTTCACAATTTAAAATTCAATTCAAATGTATTATTATCTTA